>NW_021680871.1:75048-149788 GCF_001412515.2 Diachasma alloeum | reverse complement strand
TCTCGATGATGACTTCCACTTTGTCCATGATCTCGATGACGATCCCCCTTGCCCAGTCAGAAATAAAGTTCTCGACTTCCTCGGCCCAAGATAATCCCTTCGTGTCAGAATCGTCAGTCATGAAAACACGACCTGTTTGATGAGATTCCGTGTTTTAATTTTAAGAAAGTGGATGGTTTACCGACCGTAGGATTTAATGAGGTGCCGATGAGTTACCGACCGTCGTTACGCCAACCGTCGATGGCTTACCGACCGTAGAGCCTGATGAAGTGTCGTTGATTTACCGACCGTAGAGACGCTGAGTAACCCCTGCTACTCGACTCGACTCTCGTCGTCCGTGCGCGTAGCCGTGTGAACCCCGTTGCACCACGCGTTCCCAGCATCTATGATCCCCACGTGTTACTGCACTTCACCACACTGTCTCTTGTCCCTGTCCTTGATGATTATCCACTTTCAACACCGCACTTTTATACTCCACTATCCGGCTCGAAGGACCAATGTTAGAAATCAATCACGATTTGATGAGCCGGGTGGTCGGAAGGAAAAGTGAGGTTCGGGTTAACGGGNCACTCGATGAGGTTCGATGGCGTACTAAAGATACGACACGCACAATCGTCCTCGTGCGTGTTCGTCGATGCCCGAAGGTTTCCGAGCGAGCAAAATTCGACATTTAGCCCGACTGAAGGATGATTTTCAACAGCTTCCCTTGGCCAACCTCCTGGTTTTTTCGCGGGGTTCCATTCATACATACTCTCTTCTACTGAATACCGAGATGTAATATGTAACGAGATTTTCTCGTTACGGGTTGAAATCCCCTTAAAAAGATGAGTGAACTCTCAAAATTGTTAAAGAGAGATAAGTAGTGACACCTAGAAGCGGCTGAAGAAAGCCGGGACTAGGTGAGATAAACCACAAACCAATGAAAGACCTAAGGCATAGCGGTTATGGGTGAAACCGCGACTCCTGGAGGTCTGGAGGGCGTTACTAGACTATCGCCGTATTAGAATTCGCCCAGCATGTGCTAGGGGAAATGGGGCCGACGTACAGGTTGTCCAACTGGGCGATTCTATAGGCTATGTCGGAGTAGGCTAGGGACCAACGGCCAGGTGAAAGGACTGGTACCTCCGTGATCCCGTAGGGTTAATTGGTGGGGATAGGGTAACGGAATGACCTATCGTCGCCGAGATATCCAGACTGGGAGGCAAGGCCCGAACGCGAGCGCTTGAACCGAGAGGTTGAAATAATCTCTCGGTGTGCTGGATGGTAGAATGGCTGAAGAAGCCAGGATAAGGAGTTCCGGACTCCACGTCGCCTCGGTGAATAACCGTTGGCGGCGAGCGTAGGGGGATGCTCCTGCATTCCCCACTAGTAAAAAAAGGAGTTATTTCGGCACACGAAGTGACGACTTTCTTGTTTCCGGCGTCATCTGGCTCGGCGAAACAAATGCCGAGCACATGGGCCCGTGGGTCTGGAGTAGAGATCGTCCTCCTGTCGACCCGACCATGTGCCGACATTTGAGTACCCGGAGGCGGTGACGAGCGATGACCGAAGCGGTAACTGGTGGCCGAGAGTGTGGGTGGTCGTGAAGTGGGTAACAGTGTTCCACTTTGGTCGGATCAGCCTCTCGGCGTCCCAGGCTCTGAGGAGTCCCGGCTGATTCGCATTAATTCTGAAAAACTCCCCCGAGTCGAAATACTCGGGAGGAGAATGAACACTGGCAGAGTCGAAAGATTCTCCAGGAGGTCATGAGTTTAATTCATTATGGAAAGTTACGCCGCAAAGTATAATACACGGCTTGCAAAGGCTCGTGAGGATGCGGTGGTAATACTCCTGGTGGACCTCGCCCACTCTACCGTGTCACGCTGATGTTAGCTGGGCAACCCATGGTCCAGCCCAAAAAGTCCTCTGAGTGGACGAGTTTGCCTCAGAGGCCGGTTTTCGTCGAACCTCCCGTGAAGGTTCGGCTGGCGCCCGACTATTGAGCGATAGAGACGGCTAAAAAGTAGTTTGGATATTTTCCTGGGTGAACAACCCGGAAAAATATCCTTACAACCGCTTTATAAACGATGTTGGGTATACACTTCTTTTCCGCTGTACTATTCTCTCCAGCAATCTTGATTTTCAATCTTGACATGGAATTGCATCTTAAGAGCGCTACATATAATTTTCTATGGCTAAATATTGATGACTTAGGATTTATATAGAGCCCAACATGTTTGAAAGACTGCCCTTGAGATTTATTGATTGTCATAGTAAAAGCCAGTCGAACTGGAAATTGGGTACGATAGAGAATAAACGGCACTTCTGTATTATCCCTCGTATTCAGAGTAATTTTCGGAATTATAGTGGCATCACCAATTTTATCCCCTGTGAGTATAGTACAATAGAGGACATTTCTCGTTATTTTTCGGACAATTGATCGAGTACCATTACAGAGACCATTTGCTATGCATATATTTCGTATTAACATAACGACGACGCCAATTTTTAATTTTAGGATGAATGACGGTAGTCCCGAGATGTTCAAATTATTTAAGTACTCAGGTTGAAAAAGTAACATAACATCATCTCCATCGACTGCATTACTATCACTTGATGTTGCTATATCATATCCAACGGATTCTATTAGATCTCCAGGAAATTGTTTTAGTACCTGCTCATTCAACATTCTGACTTGTTCATTCAAAGAGGCTAAAAGAACACACTGAGCTATATTATCTCCACTGAAATCAGTTCTATATGCAGTCGAACACTAAAGTTCGTGAACAGAATACATATTCAGGTTACAAGTTCATGAACAGGTTGTTCACGAACTTTAGTGCTCGACTGTACAATCTGTACTATATCTTCACAGATCGTGTTATCAGGAATTATTACTTCATCCATTTTCCCATTTCCAATATCGAAAAGCCATTGGCTGAGGGTTTGAGAATCGGCACGCATATTGACTTTAGGGTGAAATGTTTCATCAAATTCCAAAAATTCAATTTCGTTATTGACGCATTAACAATTTGTTTTCTTCCAGCGCGTTTGATAATGGGGAGAACTTGCCTAAAATCGCCGCCAAATAGGAAACATTTCCCACCAAAAAAAAAATTTGATTTTATCACGTCTGTAAGGGTAACATCAATCATTTCCAATGCTGGACATCATGGAAGCTTCATCCCAGATAATTACGTCAGCTTCTGTCAGGTTGATTTTTACACGTTTTATGAGATAGATTGCAGAGATGTTTTCATCATTTTCTGGGAAATGTATTGGTAATTTAAAGAACCGATGAGCAGTACGCCCGTTAGGTAGTAAAATGGCTGCTATTCCTGTCCACTCTAGAAATACAACATTTTTCTATAAACTCCGGCAATGATGGCACAAGCGCCTGTATAAGAATGTTCTCCCGGTTCCTCCAGGTCCATCGACGAAGAACAATGATTCTATGTTGTCGTTCATATGTGATACTCCACTTTGAAAAACTTTCAATTAATCATCATTTAACTGCAATTTCATATTTTCTGTCGTTGATATACAGTCCCATATAGTCCCATATACAGTCCCATGGGAACAGTCTGTATAGTCCCATATACAGTCCTACGGGAATGTGTGAATACTGTTTGATTATTTTTTTTTACTGGAAACAGGGAAAAAGAGAACGAATACAGTTCCTGATAGAGGAGAGTTGTCATTTTTATTTCACCGTATATTCATTATTGAAACATGTAATTCACCCAACAAAAATAGTAGCTTACAAAAATTGTACGTGACAAGTGTGATTAATAGTAAATGTTTTCGAAATGAGAGCCATCAACACAGGCGCAATAATCCAAACGTTTCCCAAAACCGTGGAATACACGTTCAAATGTTTCTTGTGGAATACCGTGAAGAGTCTTTTTAATATTATTCATCAAATTTTCAATTGTTTTTGGCTTGCTTGCGTAACAAGAAACCTTTATGTAACCCCACAGGAAATAATCACACGGATTCAAATCTGGTGAATAGGGTGGCCAATCTATTCCCCCTCCACAAAAACTTTGGATATCCCAAACCAAGAACTCGACCGCGATCAACTGTATTAAGAATTTCAAAAATTTCGTGAGTACGGTGGGGTGCTGCTCCATCCTGCATAAAATAAAACCCATTGACAAGCCCTCTTTTTTTCGCATGGGGGAAGAATTTTGTTTCTAACATTCTTTTATAGTCATTCCCGGTAACGGTAAATTCGAAAAAATGATAGACACCCTTCATGGAGAGAGCAGCCCAAACAGTGAATTTCTGTGGATGAGCAGATTTCATAACCAAAAAATTAGATTTTTCAGATCTCCAAACTCTCAAATTATTTTTGTTCATATAGTTATCTTGCCAAAAGTGGGCCTCATCAGAAAAAATAATTATTGTTTCAGGCAGCTCGCCATTTTCGAACATTTGTGTCATTCTTTCACAAAATTCCTTTCGTCTCAGAATCGCCTCCTCTGTCAAACGCTGACACATCAATATTTTATATGGATGAAGTTTCAAAAAAACGCGGAGGATGCGATGCAACGTTGATTTGTTCAATTTTAAACCTTGAGCGGCTCTCCGAATGGCCGAGTTGGGATTTGCCTTGAAATACTGTTCAACTTCATCGGCCGTCTCCTCTGTTGCAGCAGAGAATGAGGGACCTGGAAGAGTAGCTCTACGACCATCCAAAGTGCCGTATTCCTCGAAATTTTCAATTATTCTAAAAAAAGAATATTATCATGAACAGAAACCAACGGGATTTCTACGAAAATCTGTAAAGTGTTTTGTTGTGTCACACAATCAATATGAAACAAAATTTATTCTAACCTCCTCAAAGTGGTTTCGCTAGCAACTCGTTTAGATGCAAAGTTAGTACGAAACCCCCTAAAAGCTTCACAGTATTTTTTCCCTCTCGAATAGAACCACTTGATGAAATATCTTTTTTCTTGAATTGTCAAATCACTCATTACTGCTAACAAACTAAGACTCCTGCCACAGTTGGAATAAAACTGACTGGCCCCTAGTAAACGTAACAGAAACGTAGAGAGTGAAGGTTATTTTGGATGAGTCGGCAGATCAGTTTAGTTTTCACACATTCCTATGGGACACCCTGTAAAATGTCGACTAACTGACCAATCTGAAAATCTACAGGGTGTGCGTCACGATCTTAATACTCCTTCCATTTCCATTTAGCTTCATTCAGATTTTCTGCTGCTACAACTTTGATTTTATCGAGGCGAGTAACCAGATCTACAATGTAATCGTGATACGTCTACAGGTCTCGTTCGTCGGAGAAGGATGTTGGCCCATGGGCTTTTCGACCAAAAAAGAGTTCGTAGGGTGTGAAACCAGTCACCGAATGTACCGAGGTGTTATAGGAGAACATAGCGAGTGGTAATAGCAAGTCCCAATCTTCTATGTCCTCCATAACTGTTCGAACATAGTCAAGTAACACTCGATGGCTATATTCCAACGATCCATTCGGTTGAAGTTGATATCCCGAAGTCGTTATCTGATTTACTCGGAAGATTTCATTGACTTGCGCGAAAAGATTACTGGTAAAACTCGATCCTCTATCAGACACAAGCAATTTCGGGGCTCCGTATACTACGTACAGATGATTGGCTAATGCTGTCGCGATAGTTTCGGTACGTATGTCAGGCAGCGCAACGGCAATACAATATTTAGTGAGTGCATTTTGGATAGTCAGAACATGCACGTTATCGCGAGGAGTAGGTCTTATCGGGCCGATGGTGTCAATTACCACCCTTTCAAACGGCTCAAGTGGCGTGTTGGCAATGGTCATGGGTTGGGAAGTTTTAATTAGTGAGGCTTTCTGTTGACAACAGGTGCGACAATGCCGTATGTACTCGGCCCTTTGTTGGACTATGCCGGGCCAATGGAAACGCTCACGATTGCGGCGACAGGTTTTAATTACGCCCTTGTGCCCTCCGACTAGACTGTCGTGCGCTTCGAGAATTATTTCTGGGCGCATTTCTTCGATTTTCCCTTGACACAAAACGATTTGTACTTGAAAACCCTTGAAAATCTCTTCGAGGAGAGGTCTCACGTCTAGTTTGCCTACCTCATCTCCGATAGTGGCTATCCGGAAAGATGCAATCCGATGATCGTCTATCGCCTCGCGCAACCGGGCCAATCCTAACAGTACGTCTTGTATATAGGGTTTCTGCGTCTGGTGTGATTTAACAACGACGGTAAACATTCTATACCTTCCGGCGGGTGTAACCAAAACTTCACCGACCTTCGGGTCGTATCGTCTAAGCTCTCGCGTGTCTACATAATTGACAGATTGTAAGAGTTTCGAAACGGGACTGTTTATTTCACAATGAGCTGACAGGAAGTGTACCAAGTTAACTCGTTGGAAGGTGAGACTATCATTCATCTTGGTCATCGTAATGTCGAGTTTGGAACCTGGGTCAGCGGGGTTCGGCAAATTATTATGGTTGTCTGCCACTTCATCTCTGATACCTTCCTCCATATCAGGAGTGGGCTCCAAGCAGACGCCTCCATGCTCCGTTGTTGAGTTGGTTGCAGTATCAGGGGGAGAAGCAATACCCCCCCCCGCAACCGGAGAAATTGGGTTCTCGTTCCTCACGTCGATCGCAGGCGGCAGTGAAAATCTCAATTTCTTTATTTTTGCCTTTTGTATAGCCTGTGCTTGTGCAGTATTGGTCATGGGATTCGACTCTGCTATAGTATTTGTTCCGGGTCGAGGCGTTGGCATCCGGGAAACTCTGTTTCGCGTAACGGGGATGACCGAACCGGGTCGTGATGATTGTTTCGGAGGCACCAGTGTCGATGGATCTACTGCTTTAGTTTTCTCATCGGAAGCCCTCGGGGAAAATGATTCGTCCGAGGACGAGCATTCATGGCGTGTCCATCCTTTAACTCCCTCTGCGTTGTATCGGGTTATCTCAAGTCTACTTTGTCCCGTCATATTAGCTTGTATGCTCTGTTGCATTGATAATAACTCCTCTAACAGTTGCTCGATCCTTTCTTCTCGGTTCTTCGCTCGAGTTCGTATAGTTGGCTGTTCGTCGTGTCCACTCTTCGTCTGTTCGTTATCAATTTCTTGAGGCTCTTCTACGTCTTCACTTTCATTCTTGTCCTCTGATTCTTCTCCGAACCCTACACCCTTCGAGATAGTTCTTTCTCTATTCTTTTTGTCCAATATTTCGAATGCTCTTTTCATCGAGTCAAGAAAAGTGGGAGAAGGCTGAAATGAGATTGAAGCTGGAGGTGCATTAGATGTTGTTACGGGTGATTTCGGAGAATTTTCTGCGAGTGTGTCGTGAGCTAATCTCAAAGGAGGTTCTCCTAGCTCTGTTTCGACCGAATCTGGATCTTCTCTGGGGTCCTTTCTGAATTCTATAATGGCCTCATTCTCGAGAGGGGAAAAAATTTTCGAACAACTCATCGTCATCAGTATCGTAATGAAAGCTCGGATACTGTTTGAGCTCGACCTGACACAGAAGGCAGCTCTCCTTCTTCCTCCTCAGAGTCGGACATGATTTCGGGGGCGATTGGCTTTTCAGGTACGGGATGTAACTGAGCAGCTCTCCGATCCCGCAATCTGCTGCCTATGGTGCTGGAATCTGCCAGTTTCCCATTACTTCGAGTTGTCCTTGGTTTAGTTGCCATCGGATTAGATTGTTCTACTCTCGCCTTCCCTTTCGTGGACTGGACGTTAAACGTCGATGGTCCTGCGGTCGGGTCTTTTCTCGGTCTGCCCCGCGGTCGGGATAAGGGGTCGAGTCCTGTGGGGGCTGAGAGAGTTTTTGCCCTGGGCCGTGTGGGCAGTTTCGCTCTATTGTAGGGCAAAACGCTATACGAAGCTCCGTCTGTAGTTGGTCGATCTACAGGATCATAAGCCAGAGCGCATGCAACTTGTTTTGTTTTTCCGGTTCGGTGGTGGACGACAAAATTAAACTGGGAGACTTTTGTCTTCAGGTGGGCCTTTCGTGTGGTATGGTCCGTACAATTCTGCAGCCAGATCGCAGCTAAACTTTCCGTTAAGAGTTCGAACTGATTCCCGTAGAGATATGGTTTGAAATGATTGAGAGCAAATACTACCGCAAGACACTCTCTTTCTTCTTCAGGTCCACAAGAGTTCTTGATGCGTATGCGACAGGTACCTCTATTCCCGAGTCATCCAATTGAGTTAATATGGCACCTACCTCGCATGGAGAGGGATTCACGGTAAATAGGAATGTTTTTTCGAAGTCCGGATGTAAAAGACAAGGTTCGTTGATAAGAAAGATCTTTATCTTGTTGAAGGCCAATTCTTGCCGTGGTTCCCACTTCCATTCTGCGTTCTTCTTCAGCAGTTCATGAAGCGCACTAATCCTTGGTGAGTACCACTCTTTAAACTGCTGGAAGTAGTTACACATACCGAAAAAACTTCTCAGGTCTGTCTTGTTTTCAGGCGCATTGAAGGCGACAATTGCATGTACCTTCATTGGATTGGGACGTATACCTTGTTCACTGATGATAAATCCAAGATAGGTCACCTCATGTTGGAAAAGATGCCATTCTTCCAGTTGTAAGGATGCTCCGTGTTGTTTCAGCCGTTGGAATACTGCGCGTAAGAGTTTCTGGTGGCGAGCCCTAGTTTTAGAATGAATAATAATGTCAACTAGGTATACTTCAACGCCGCGTCCAATTAGGCCGTTTAGAATTCTGACCATCGCTCGTTGAAATATCGCAGGTGCATTCTTCAGTCCAACTGGCATGTTGAAGTATTCATAATCCCCCTGAGGAGTAGAGAAGGCGTTCATTTTTATTTGGTGGAACCCACTTGCCAGGTCCAACGTGCTGAATACATTTGATCTCTTGAATTTGTCGAGTATCGCCCTTATCCGAGGTTGTGACGGCGCTACCCAACGTGAACCTCAAAACTTAAAATATAAACCGTAGACTTATCCATAACTCGATGCGAAACTCAAAACAGCCGGAGTGTTGTCACCTTCGGCTTCTGCTCCTCGATATCCCCATGAAAATCCTCGAAAACCGAATAAACAAAAAAAACGGAAAAACGAGAAAAGGTTGTCGGGCGCCAGCTGACTTTTGTTCCAGCGGTGTCAACGAACCGCATTCAAGAGAACCATACGAAAAACTTAGCCATAATTGCGGAAATCAAGGGAGAGGTTGCGGAATTAGCTCGACTAGCTCGGAGGTATTCGGAGAGCGGGGTAGGATCGGTCGCTCGGACTTAGGAAGGATGTCGCGATTTCAACAAAATATACGGAAAAATCAAGGGGAAGAATCATAAAATTAATTAAATAGGAGATGAGAGAATTACTTTAAATTTACTCCGTGATTTATTCAATTCCTCAATAATATTTCAACTCAAATAGAATTTCTATTCTTCATAAATAAAATAAATAAATTTCAATTAAATTCAACCAAATTAAATTCAATTAAATTCCCGAGAGTAAGAGTACGTGAATTGACCTTGAGAGAGAGGTTATCGTGAAGGGAAATGGGAGGTCCGAAGAATTCAAGCCAACGATCTCTCCGCATCGTCCAGAAGACTGGAGTGCTGGAGGATCTGAAGGCTATGTTAATTCCAATGCGATGATCTCAGCGAATCTTCTCAGAATAATACATGACAATTAATGGGCGAGGGACTCTAGTATGCAAATGTCACTTAAGAGTGCCATTTTGCCCCATATTTGAGTCCGTCCTCCATCAAGAGCGTCGTGGCGTCACAGGAAAATTCCTGGAGCTCACGAGCTTCAATGTCGTGATTTTCGGGGTCTCGTCTTCGAAGAAACCTTAAATTAATAAATTCAGACCTTGGGGGAGTTTTACTGAGCTAGAAGAGCACTCATTTGAGGCTTCAATTCGCTCTAAAAAGAAAATAAACCGCCATGTGCACGACAGCGTCACCCACGGCACGTGAGGAGCATGCGTGCACTTGTAGGCCTGATTTATCCACTTTTTCCCACTAAAATTGGCACTGGACATTCCCCATACGTTCTCGAGGGTTCTAGTGAACTAATTATGCACTCAGAAGGTGCATTAATTGTTCAACAAGACCTCTTGGTGAACGGAGAGGGCACAATGGCGCCATGGCAGAGCATGAGCCATGTGCGGCCTTTTATTGGGTCTCACTGTCCATTGTCACTATCACTGGAGAGTCACTGGAGTGTTTATCACTGGGGAGAGGTCTAGGAAGCCGAACGAGGGTTTTATGCACTCACTGGTGCATTTTTCCACTCGCTCGGAGGAGTTTTGGTGGTTGGGAATGCATCTCGGTGTCACTCTTGTGAACGCCGGTGCACTTTTCCCGGAGGTTCTCACTGGGCACACTGGGAATAGATGCACTTCTCTCCTCGGGAGAGAGTGCACATGATAGACCAAAATGTACTTACCATGTTCCTCGTATGGGCCCTCGGGGATGGTCTCCACCAACTCTCTCAATCGTTGCAGATGTTCTCGGGGATGTCGTCGCAGTGGCTGCTCGGGTCTAACTCTGTCGTATACTGCGTTTAACCGGCGGATGTTCTCAGCTGGGTGGTGCGACTGGCACGCCGTCTAGCTGCCGCTGGGGCGGGCTCATGTAAACGAGCACGCGGGGATTTCGATTCGAATGGGTTTTAGACTTATTTAGGCATTTCGCCGTTAATTATATTTTTTATGAATTAACCCAAGGAGTTTTTAACCATAATGACTGAACGATAGTTATCTGGAGGTTCGGAAAAGGGGAATTAAGGCAGTTGTTCACCTTTTCTTCTTGCAAATGCACTTCACACCTGAGTGAGTGCACTTTTTCGCTGCTGTCACTCTCCTGGCAGTCATGTTGGAGTCACTGTGAATAAATCTGAAGAGAGAATAGCCCATGGCGATCCATGCAGACGAGTAGGCTATATTCATCCACATGGCCTTCCAGCTGCACTGGTGAATCCAATGACTCCACGAAGCGCCTTAGCCAGGGAGCGTGAGTGTTTCACCTCAACCTCTGTGATCAGCAGCCTGCACTCAACGAGATCAGCGAGATCTCACTGGGAAGCTCGGTGTATGGGCTCTGAACCGCGGTGGATCGTCGTCCCTCTCAGGATCCGCGAGATTTCAATAAGAAAAATATAACTAGGAAAATACAATTTACTGTAAATTTTCCCTCAACCGTAAAACCAAAAATTAACCCCCTACGATCCGAAATAAACCAGAAAGATAACTGAAGCTAAAAGAGAACAAAAATTTTAATATTACTTGAACCGGAGATTTTACTTTTTACTCGTTTTTAATGTGTATCGACACGTGAATTTAATTATTTATTGAAATTAAACGTTGTTTTCCCTGCGAGGCTCTTCCTGATGTTCTTGGAGACCGGTTTCTGCGAGCTGTAGCTAAAAGGGGTGTTGCATCGCCTTTCGGTAGGGGTGCTAACTTTTTGGGGTTAAGGAAATCGCGACTCTCTCTCGGAACAGATCAAAATAATTTCACACTTACCTACTCACTCTTACGGTTTACTTAATTCTACGACGAAGTTGTGTACAAGTGGCGGAATTCTCGAAAATTCCGTCACAAGGTAACGGGTATTTATCTGCAATGGTCCTGTTATTTACATTCCTGAAGTCCACCACCTACCGCCAATGCTTATTTCCCTTGGAGTCGGGTGACCTATGAACAAGGACAACCGGTGAGTTCTATGAAGATTTTGAAGGGTCGATTTTTCCTTGTTTCAGCAGGGTTTCGACTTATTTCGATAACTCATCTCTCAATTTCTCGGGTACGCGATACTGCTTGATGTAGATCGGTTGATCGTCTACGTTTCTGATAGTACAGGTGACCTCATTTATTTCACCGGCGCGCTCTCCCGGTAACGTGACTATGTCATAATATCCATCCATGCTACCTCCGAGGTATTGCCCCACTTCCTCTTCATCTTTGTCCATGAGTCTGTCCAGAATCAGCTATTGTCGAGCATTTCCAGTCGTCAGAGGGTGGACTTCCATCTCTATCTCGAAATCAGGTTCACCAAAAGGTCCTTAAACATGTTCAATCTTTTCAATTCTGAGATACTCGCAACCTCGGCTAATGGTTGGAGCTGTTGAGCAGGTATTACGATGTTCATCTGTTCGTCGTTGACGTTACGAACCGTAGCCCAGAACACGTCTCCCTTCCTTGGATCCAAATGTTGCCCCCTGAGGGTTACTCCCCTCTTCAACTCAGTAGTTGAAAAGTAGCTCTTTCTAGTGATGGGCTCGGTGGCTCGTACGGGTACTTGCATTTCCTAATTCGGTAGCAAATCTATGGGTTGATCCACCTGCAACTTTCTGTGAAACAGGATCGGATCTGTGGCGGTATAATGAAGACGTAGCAACTGTCGGTGTATATCCAGTTCTGCTTTGGAAGGTATAAAATAATCATTTCCAATAACAACTCCTGAATATGCAGGGTGTCCAGGATGTCCATCTACCACGTTGAATTCTGTCGGGGTGCCGTCAATTCCGATGGATACAGTTCCTACGATTGGCACGCTCTCCATCGATACGCCGACGAGTACACGGGGTTGGCAAGAAGTGAATTCAGTGGCTAGACCCTCTTTATACCAAATAGTTACGGCCGCTCCCGTATCTAGGAAGAACAACCCCGAACCTCCCCGCAAGGTGGACGATTCAATTTTAACTACGGGGCCGTCTCCTTCGGTGTGAGCAACGGGAGATTCATTTTATTTCAAATACTTTGGGAGCTTCATAGTAAATGGTATGGGCATGCAAGGGGATCCGCGAAATGAAAGGGTATACATGTCGTAGGAGAGGGTACAGCCATTTCGATAAAGATAATCTCTTCCTAGTATGCCCGGATAACCACCCGGCGGCGCGGGTGTCACGTGAAATTTAATCGTAATTCTTCTCAATTTCATAGTAAACGTACCCGAAGTTTCAGTTATTTTAGACCCTACTCCGACGAGATGTAAGTAGTTGTGTAATCCCGGTTCTGGCGCAATGTTTTTGGCGTCGACTTGGTCGTTGGGGCCCAGTAGGGGGGTCAGATGAAAGTGGGTGGGTTGTTGACTGATTAGTGCGGTCGCGGTTTAATTCGCGGCCTGATTCGTACGGTCGCGGTTTGATTAATTAATTCGCGATTTTTCCCTCGAAGTGATAAAAAGGTTAATTAATTCGCGGGGTCGCGGTTTAATTCGCGGTTTGATTAATTAATTCACGTTTTTTCCCCCTCGAAGTGATGAAAGGGTTAAATAATTAGCCGGGTCGCGGTTCAATTCGCCGTTCAATTCGCGGTTTGATTAATTAATTCGCGATTTTTTCCCTCGAAGTGATAAAAAGGTTAATTAATTCGCGGGGTCGCGGTTTAATTCGCGGTTTGATTAATTAATTCACGTTTTTTCCCCCTCGAAGTGATGAAAGGGTTAAATAATTAGCCGGGTCGCGGTTCAATTCGCCGTTCAATTCGCGGTTTGATTAATTAATTCGCGATTTTTTCCCTCGAAGTGATGAAGGGGTTAATTAATTCGCAGGTCGCGGTTTGATTCGCAGATTAATTGGGCAGATCACGGCTAAATTCGAGGATCAATTAATTACTCAATTAGTACACCCGAACTGCTCAGTGCACTCCCACGAGGGGTGAAAGGGTTAACTAATTCGCTGCTTCAGTTTGCTGTAGAAATCATAGAAAGGGCTCCTCTTCAAACATTGACACCTGGCTCCACTTGACATTTTCCAGACATGTCTGAACTAGAGTTTTCCAGTATTTTCTCGTTTGCCGCCCACCCTTCGTGTGAAATTGTTGTTGATAACGATATCAAAATATAAATATTTATTTTAAAAAGAAGGGTTCAGAAGGGGAGGGAGTATGTATATATGCAAAGGTAGAGGATCAGTCATCCAAAAACTTAGGTACCCCCACCAATTTGCCATAGTCCTCGACAAATTGTACACGTTGTAGTAGAAGGAGTTTCCGAAAAATCTTTATCTGCTGCCAACTGATAAGGATGGAAATGCATTGGAAGATGTCGGAATGCAATCTTTTGTTTACATAGACTTTTTCGGTTTACCTGAGAACGCACGTTGTACTCACAACCCTAAGAACATGATGTTTGACAAACTGGAGCAGAGTTTTCGGACCCTTTGATGTCCTATCGCATCGCAAAGATTAAATGTTATCCAGGACATTTTTCAGCTATTTTTTTTCCCACGAACAAAAAATGTTGCTATTTTGTTAATAATTTTCCGTGAGTCACATGATTCTTTTTCAACCAATCACGTAAGATTTTACAGAGTGTACAAGCGTAGGCAGACTCACATATGTATCTATATAAACAAATTTCACCTTGATTTTTCACTAGCTCTTTAGTGTCTTTGTTGTGAATAACATGGATCCTAACGGGTGTAAAAGATTATTGAGGTCATTGAAGGATGCGTATGAAATAGTGAAAACGAATAGGAGACCCAGAGCAATTCAACGATGGCTTAATTACATCAGAGGACATTCGAAAGAAATTAATGCATTATTGGAGGGGACTGCGAGTCATAGTGAGAAAAGACGTTTAACTCACATGTTAAGACGACTGAAAGTGTTCTATGCAAGGTTCAGAAACTTGGAAGTGATAGGAGGAGACTTAAGGGGTAATTTAACTGATAGAGTCCGATGGGAGGACTTACAAAGTATTTTTGAGGGTCGTATGAGAACCGGTGTAATCATTAACGTGAAAAATCCAGACATACCCAAATTTTTAGATGATGACGAATGCCTTTCGTAAATAGCCTTCGCTGTAAACGAATGCTCTGTGTACGTTCGAAAAATGCATTAAAACAAGAAGGAAGTTTGAAAGTGAATATAGTATTAACATGTAAATATGAAATTAATCAAGATGAACATCTGATTGAGGAAGAGAAATATTTCAACACAAAAAATGAAATAATTCTTGATTGAACTGATATTAGGCAGTGGTTTGATGAACACATAAGAGAAAAACTTCTAGTGAAAGCGGATGAGTTCCAGGGAAGAGACTCTGTCTGGAGATTAGTTGACGTAATTAATTTAGAAGTGAACATAAATAAATATAATCCATTGCGCGGAGGATCCAGCTTCGTTGAAATACCTGAATGGATTAAAAAGAAACATGCTGTCGTGAACGTTCAAAATAAAGACGATGTCGACTGCTTTTTATGGTCCATTATGACCGCTGGCTGTAACGTTCAAGATAAGCAACGAACAAACTCATATCCCTCTTTCAGCGCTGTCATGAAAAGCTTTGGTAACTTCAATTACCCCATGGCATTAAAAGACATTCCAAAGTTTGAGAAAATGAATGAATTGTCGATTAATGTATATGGAATTGATAGTGGCGAAGAATAAAAAAAAAAGGATTGCGCCACTTTATTTGAGCAGAAATCCTCCAACCGCACTGCATGAAGAAGGAAAAACAATTCACCTTTTCATGATTGAAAAAGAAAACATCCTCGATGGTGAACAGGAAAGAATTCATCACTATACATGGATCTCGAACTTATCTCAATTAATTGGTACACAAATTTCAAAAGTTGAACATAAAACACTCATATGTGACAGGTGTTTGTGTCACTTTTTCAAGAAAGAGGTCTACACTAATCGTAGGCTCGATTGTGTATCAATCAACAAGTGTCGAATGATTTTTCCCCATAGGGCTGAAAAAATTTTGAAATTTCAAAATTTCAAAAACCAACTCAATGTTCCTTATGTTTTGTATGCTGATACTGAGTGTCTATTGAAAAAAGTGCCCTATGACAATGATCAAAACACTAAAATACACCAAAATCATGTGCCGTTCAGTGTTGCATTTTATGTGAAATGTAGTTATGATGACTCAAAATCGGAACTTTTTATTTATCGTGGGAAAGACTGCATACAGTGGTTCATTGAGCAGTTACGTCTTTTAGCGATAAAAGTCGATTCTGAATTACAACGAAATGACCCGATGAACTTGACTTTTGAAATGGAGCGAGCATTTAATGCAGCTAAAAGTTGTTATGTTTGTGGCAGAGCATTCACCGAAAAAGCAGTGAAGGATCGTGATCATTGCCACTTCACAGGCAAATATCGTGGTGCTGCTCATCCCGGCTGTAATCTGAATTACACGGAATCGTGTGTAATCCCAGTAGCCTTTCACAATTTGTCAGGTTATGACTCACATTGTTTTATTAAATCTCTTGCGAAACAATTCCAAGGGGCAGTGATATTACGCCCAATTAATAAAGAGAAATACGTTTCCTTCACGAAATCGGTCAAATCGACAAGAGTCCACTTGAGATTCATTCCGTTTTATGCCAAGCAGTATTGATAAACTTTCGTCATATTTAGAGGATGAAAAAAAGAGCATCACAGCCAGTCATTACCCCCAAAAACGACAATTCGAACTCGCTAAACTCAAAGGAGTTTTTCCATACGAATACTTAGATATATGGGAGAAATTAAGTGAACGCCAGTTACCTCAGAAAGAAGACTTTTTATTCTCAATTGAATGAAGAGGATGTATCAGATAGAGATTACAATCGTGCATGTGATGTATGGAGAAATTTCGACATCAAGACACTCGGTGAACACGCGGATTTATATCTGAAAACTGACGTCTTGTTGCTGGCCGATATTTTCGAGAATTTTTGACGGAGTTGTTTCGTATCATACAACTTGGATCCCCTTCATTATTATACTGCACCAGGGCTGGCGTTTGATGCAATGTAAAAATCACTGCAGTTCAATTGGAATTATTCCAAGACCCTGAGATGCTCCTTTTCATTGAGAAAGGCATTAGAGAAGGACTGTCGCAGTGTTCAAACCGATATGGAAGGGTAAATAAATAACCACTACATGGGAGCTGATGAGTATCACCTTGAAGACGAAAAATCGTATTTGATGTATCTGGATGTAAACAACTTATATGGAGCAGCAATGAGTCATCATTTGCCAAATGGGAACTTCTGTTGACTGGAAGATTGGTCATCCCTCAACGGCCTGAAGATTCCAGATGACTCAGAGACTGGATACATCCTAGAGGTTGACCTGGAGTACCCATAGAAATTGCATGAAGAGTATAAAGATTTCCCATTGTGGCCAGAGCATATAATCCCCCCAAACGGTCAATCAAAGTTACCAAAATTATTGACGACGTTAAACTGAAAAAAAAAATTACGTCATTCATTATACAAATTTAAAACAATATTGTAGTTTGGGCTTGAAAATTACTAGAATTCATAAAATCTTGAAGTTCTCTCAGAGCTTATGGTTAAAAAAAAATATATTGATTTAAATACCAATTACCGGAAAAATTCCCAGAATGACTTTGAAAAATTTATTTTATAAATTAATGAATAATGCGGTTTTTGGAAAAACAATGGAGAAAGTTAGAAAACATCTGGATGTAAAACTAGTTTCAAATTGGGAGGGACGATGGTGTGCTGAGAGTTGGATATCGAAACCCAACTTTCATAGCAGTATTATCTTTGATAAGGATTTGGTAATAATTCAAATGAGCCGTACAAAAATTAAATTTGATAAGCCAATATACGTAGGTTTCAGTATTCTAGACATTTCTAAAACATACATTTACATTTAAGGATAGAGCAAAACTATTGTACACAGAGACTGATATTCTTATTTGTCATTTTAAAGTGGAGGATATTTATGTAATTATGAAGAGTGATATCGATAAATTCGACACTTCAGATTATCCAATAAATAATGTATATAATATATCTCTAAAGAATAAGAAGAAATTGGGTTTAATGAAAGATGAGAATCATGGTAAAGTCATGACTGAGTTCGTGGGTTTTCGCTCGAAAATATACAGCTTTAAAGTGTCTGGTGAAGATCGAGAAAAATCGCGGGCCAAAGGAGTGAAAAATCACATTTGACGACTATAAAGCCTGCTTGGACCAGCATAAAAATGTTCGGATGTCGCAAAATATTATCAGATCGATCAAACATGAGGTGTTCACAATTAATCAAACCAAACTAGCTCTAAGTAGGCATGATGATAAGCGCATTCTTTTGCCAAACACAACAGATACTTTGCCTTACGGATTTGAAAACAATGATATTGTAAATAACTTATAAAAGAAAAAGGGTGAGAAAATGGAAAAAAAAAAATTTTCGAAAAAAAATTCTCTTTATTCAATAGAAATTCCTCATACATGTGTCTCCTTAATCCACCCAACGATTACACTACCGGTTCCATCTTCTTTTGTTACTAGAAAAAATAATAGTGCAACAAGCCAAATAACGAATGTGGGAATAGTGCTATTGCTAAAAAAATATAGCAACGGATGATTGCTCATCTTTTTTACACTCATATGACAACTCATCTAGTTGTACACAATACTGTGGAAGATATTGAACGTATTTTTGCACCATCTGAGTAACATTGAGATTCCTAGCAGTGATATATTCCGCTGATATTTCTACAAATGGTTGATATCCAATCATCGTTGCATATGATGTATAAGCCTCACATCCTGTCTTCACTTGAAGAATACCTGTGCCTGAGATATTCATTGCATCTCTCCATTCGCCTCCACATGAAAAATTTACCTCCGCTTTCTCGGGCACTGAGTATAGCCACCCCTTTTCAGTTTGTTTCCAATGTGACGCAAAGGTAGAACTCAGCTTGATACTAAAATTAGCAAGAGGTGAAAGTTATCTGCCGGTCATAAACATTGCAGCCTCACAAATTGGTTAAGAAGTAGCATTATAGAATGGGTACTTTAGTTTACAAATATACTGATAATCATCTGTGGTCAAGCATTCGGCAATGACTTTAGACTGTGGATATGGATACATTTTGTATGTCTTTGAGTTTAGCAGTGGTATTTTCAATATTACATCTAATTTCCCATCATCAAATCCAATTTTTACCTTCAATTTTTCTATTAAATCATCAGAACGTGGTTGTTCAATCGAGAAAGGGAGAACCAATGACTGATCCTGTCTCATTGCAATGAAATTATTGATAGCACTTTCCAGTTTTCTATAAGTGAATAATTCAAAACGAATGACATCTGCGTTTGCAGAATGTATGGGATCAATTATCGTTTCCAGAAAATACATGTACATATCCAGCTCGATTTCCAAACGTTTCGCCCAATATCGGATGCTATTGAGCATTCGATGATGAAGCAATGATGGGAATTTGCCTTCTTTGTGTGGCTCTTTAATTAATTTGACAGCCTTCAAAAAATCTTCAACACAGGTTTCATTTTTATTTCTCAATTGATCGAGCTGATCATGTAGGTGATGTAATCCTATTTGAGCCATATGCCGGTGACAATCATTGATCGTTCGATTCAATATTTCCTCATAGTTGAGTTGGATTCCATTCAATGATCCGAAAAGAATTTCTGTGATAATTCCAACATATCCAGAAGGCAGACATTTACTTTCCTCAGACACTGATTGATTCATGAAAAACAGTAATTGGTCCATATATTTTTCTTCTTTCTGAACTCACCGCAACCGATTTTCACCACAAAGTACTGTCACGCATGAATAGCCTCTGCATAATATTCTCATGTATGATTCATATATTCTAGTTCATCTCGTGTGACGACTGGCCTTTGAGGAATTATTGTCTTCTAGTCAATGTGTGTTGCTAGCTTCCAATCAGCTGTCCATTCATAATGCAACCCATCGGACGTTGGAAAGACCTATTTACAAAATCCATAGAGTGACAGAATGATGCTATGAATAGTTGAAGTGCTAAATCTGTGGCCATTATATTGTCTTGTCGAAAGAATCCACTCGGCTGGTAAAATTACGATTAGCCTGATGGTTCATATTGGAATTCCCTCACCAAGATTTTCTTCATCGATCCAACCATTAGAAGAGTATTTGAACTCCAAACTTTTGACGGATCGCCCATTGCCAGTTTTCTCTCACAAAGTGACATTGCAATATTTTGACTATTATTGACGCCTCCTCACAAACACCGTCACGAATCGATTGACTTTGATAAAATCGGCCCCAAAACTCGGTCCCAAAAACTCGGCCCCAAAAACTCGGCCCCAAAAACTCGGCCCCAAATACTCGGCCCCAAAAACTCGGCCCCAAAAACTCAACCCCAAAGGACGACTCTGAAACTGTTCTCCTGGTAACTCATTTTCATCTCGTCCACAAAATCCACAAAATCTTGGCTCCAAACCGTCGTCTCCAAGAGTGTGCCTTCAACCCCCACCCCTCGAAGAAAAAACTCAGCCCCAAATATCGATGTCGACTGGTCCATAAGTTCAGTGTAATGTCAACAACTGCATGGGTTGTATCGCAACAAATGAACATGACTTTGAAATTTACACACAGCCAACGTAATGGTCTGCTGCTTATTCACCAAGGGCACTCCTCGTCTATACATCGCGAAAAAGAAGGCAAAATCATGTGGAGGTGCCGTAACAAATTTTGCTCCACAAGGGTGCATACTGATTGTAAGCTTCCCTCAGGGAAAATTCTCAAAGAGGCATATCATAGCGACAAACATAACAGCCAAGGGATGAGAGCGTTAAATGTTCAAAATAAAACTCAAAAAATGGAAGAAAGTTATCATAATGATTTTTCACGTAGTTGGAAATTTGTCAATGAATTACTCCCATCTAATTCGTACATACACACACCAGAAAGACACTCCTTCGGTAGGAATCCCAATCAGGCTATGCAACATATGAAACCATTTGGGTTCAGTAACCAACATATCACTATACCTCTGGTCACGGACGAATCACCTGAACTGTGGCAAATTTCACATCAGATTTCCGTCGCAAGAGAATCAATCAAACAGAAACACAAAATGTTGAAACTGAGTAAAGAGCCTTAACTTATGGACCAGTCCTTTCAATTATTTATCAACACAATGGGAAGCAAATACGTATTCTCATATGAAAGAGCACATAGTAACTGACGCCTTCTGATTTCCACAGGTGATCATTCACTTACAATGGCGCCCTTGTCACTCATTCCTCCCATCCTCCACAAAAGAAAACAAAGGACACATTCGGTGTGGAATTAGATGAAAAAAATGGCTACTCTTGATTGAGAAAAATTATGAGAAAATTTTTCAATTTAGATTTCTTCTATTTTTCTTTTTTCAATCGCGTCAGTCATAAGAAATATGAAAATATCAATGAACAAGCTTTGCAAGAAGAATTCAAGTGACAAATATTGTTTTTGTTTAGTTCATCGAGACAATTCCGTAAAAATATCTCCTTTCACAATTGTTCACACACATTATTTTTATTATTATTTTTTTTTTTTTCACAAATAGTTTAGTAATTTCGTTACATTTCGCCGGATTATTCACTCGATTCTCATATCTTTTACACAATTTTCGCTTTCACTTGCAATTTTGATTGAAGATTAACAAGAAAATATTAACAATAAAGCATGAAATGACTGGCAATTCACAAACAGCTGACATATGTGAGGATAACCTAACCGTACCCTCAGTGGTGTAGAGTACTCGATATTCACTATCGAGATATCGATATACTGAAATATCGAGACAGAGATGGAATCAAAACAAAACAAGTGAGAAGGAGAAGGTAAACATTGAAATGGATAAAAGATCGATACATCGAACTCGACTCCGAACCAAAACAAAACAAACCAGAATAACCGTATTTTGATGAAATCCGGCGCACCGGCATCCTTATACATAGGAAAGTCTGAAAATGAGTGGAGGGAGAAGGCGCTTCGGAATAAGTATAGCGGTAGTGGCCATTTCACGCATAAGTCTTGGCACGTATCACTACCGCGATACTTGATGTATGGTTCCTCACACAGCCTCACACAGGTTTCAAAAAAAAAAAAAATTCTAAGAGAATTAGAATTTAGAGAGAAAAAAATTCCGCTTCCCCCAGCTGGGAATCGAACCCGGGTCTCCCAGATACGCGCCGGGCACTCTTACCGACTAAGCTACCGGAAACCACAGAAATTCACTCTCAAATTCACCTCATACACCGCCTAACCTCCTTTAGGCATTAAAGAACACTCACACTCACGTGCATGAGCTCTTTCTTCTTCTCTCCGGGAGGGATTTTTCGTTCTTGGGGACGCGAGTGATATTTGCTGTCACTTGTTAATTGTTGTTTCCCATTATTTATTAATAACAAACCGCCTACTATAACAAATTTATTATTGGCAATTATTTGTTAACAAAACTTTTTTTTTATTTTTATTTTTTTATTTTTTTTTGGCGGCAGGGATGCGAGTGGTATTTATTGTCACTGATTAGTAGTTTTTGTTTTTTTTAGATGAGGGTTATGGAGAGTTATGGAGGCAGCTCCGAATTTATAAAGGTTTTCTCTCGGAAGTTGGTAGAGAGGACCTGGTTTTTCTGGAGAATGTCTCCTCAAGAATTTTGAGGGTCATTTTGAGAGTTGGTCATCAGGTGTCTCTGTTTGAATGATAGACGTTATGTTTTTTAGTTGTGTATATTCATGTATATGTTTGAATAACCAGGAAATACACACATATACGTATGTCATTATTGTTTAAGCTTATCTGACCTTTTTTCTTTTAGATGTAGTTGATGACTACAGCGGATGGTGTGTCCTGTTTAGGGATTGTGTTCGTGTGTTTGGGCCTGGTGTCTGCTTTTGGCGCTGAGGTTGGTGCTGGACAGCTGGGCATTTTAGCCATACTTATTGATGTTGTTGATATTTCACCTATCCTTTGGATTTCTGGGGCTCGAATTTCGACTCTACGTTGGATTTTTCCTTATTTGTTCTTGGATTTCTGGCAGCGGGAGAGGCAGGACAAGATGCCTAGGATCGACAGGCCTTGCCTATATGCGCAGACGCTGGCTGCGACTATGGATAGGGAGATAATGGTGGTAATGATGCCATTTGTTGCGGTGAAGATTCGGTGATGGTATTCCTCTTGATGATGGACATCTATTTTCTCAGCTTCGTCTGAGGTGTGTTGGAGTGATTCATCGAATTCCTTGTTTTCATCCGGGGAAGGTAAGATATGGTGCTTTATTTGGCTTAAGGTACTTCCGCAGTAAGTATACTTGGTGAAAATTTCGAAATGGTATAAACACGCAATATTTGGATCATATGTTGTTGACCACATTAAAAAGATATTCCCAAAATTTCAAGTCCCTGGTCCACCCCATTTTTGAGATATGCATCGCCAAACATTCAATTTTTGTGTT
Source organism: Diachasma alloeum (assembly GCF_001412515.2). Taxonomy (NCBI): domain Eukaryota; kingdom Metazoa; phylum Arthropoda; class Insecta; order Hymenoptera; family Braconidae; genus Diachasma; species Diachasma alloeum. The sequence continues at coordinate 126,636 of NW_021680871.1, read as the reverse complement.
TTTTCCATTTTTGACGATGTATATCTCGAAAATTGGGTGGACAAGGTACTTGAAATTTTGGGAATAGTTTTTGAATGTGCTCAACATTGATCCAAATATTGTGTCTTTATACCATTTCGAAATTTTCACCAAGTATACTTACTGCGGAAGTTCCTTAATGGATGTATTGGTTTTGGTCTTTCGTTCAATGTTGGCGCCATTACTGAGATATTTATTGTATTAGGTAACCCCAATATCATGGGAAGCTGCGTTTTGATCAATCCTGTACCTTCAATTACTGTTGTACTGGTTTCTGCTCTGCAATTGGGATTTGGGTGGAGGATTCCTGTACCGTTTATTTTTAGGCTGGTAACTTGCTGATTTATGCAAGTGATTTCTAGTAGCTCTGGTTGAGTAGTAGCATAAAGCCATTTGTCTGTGTTCGTTAGCTTGGTACATTGTGTGTCTTGATTGTTGGTTACTTTGATATTGCAGTTCTGGTAGATGGTGGAGTCGACTTGGGGGTCGGTGTTCGTTAGTAGGCGGTATTCGCAGCTCTGTTTTCCACTTAATTTCCTCAGGGGGAGGTTTCTGGGGCAAGCTAGGCAGTTTTCCACTGGGATGCAGGTTTGCAGATATTTTTGGTTCATTTGGCTGTATTTGTTACTGAATTTTGAGGTAGCGATGTATTCGCTTTGTGGTTCTACGTATGCTGTGACTGTTCTGTTCTCGTGGATTCTCTGGGGAACTTTGCAGGGGATTATTTTGTAGAGTTCCATTAGATCTCTGCTTAGTAGTGCGATATCGAGAATTATAAGGAAGGAGCCGTTGTTGAAAGCAGTGTGCATGTCGCTGATTTGGCTTAGGATGGTCAAATCTGTCTTTTCTTGAGATGTTGGAACGATGCTGTCGGTGATGATTTTTCCAATTTCTTCTACGGCCTTGTCCAATTTCTGATTATTTATTAGGATGGGATTTAGTTTTCCGTGTTTGGCGTCTTCTATGGCATGGAGGATGTTGTGAGTAGTTTCTAGATATTTTCCGGCGGCGGGTTGTATTTGTCTGGCTGTTTCGTCTAGGCTAGCGATGTATTTTCCTATTGATTGTTCTTATTTGGTCGATTTTCTCGTAGTAGAGTCCAGGGTTATGGTCAATAGTTTGGTGTTGATATATTTGGTTGGTTGTTAAATCTGGTTGCGTCTTGGTTACTCAGATGGTGGTCCATAGGATGATGATAGCTCTCATGGTGCTGTGGTCTGTATTTTGGAGAGTTTCGTGTAATTAATTTTCGTTCTGGCATTTATCAGCTTTGGTCTAGTTGGGTTCTGTGGGTATTATTTCTGATCCTTTTTTGCTAATTCGTCAGCTTTTTCGTTCCCGTATATTCCCTGGTGTCCTGGGGCGTATTCGAATTGGACGTCGATTTTCCGGGTGAGTTCATCAAGTTGTTTCAGGAGTGTTTGATTTACGATGGGTTTGGATTTAGCATTTAGCCAGCCGTTTGTTTTCCATTTTTTTATATGTTCGGTCATGCAGCTGATGAGGTATTTAGAATCCGTGATTATTCTTATTTTTGAAATGTCGTGGCGAATACATATTTGACATGCTTCTATGGCAGCTGCAGTTTCGGCGTTGATATTGGTGGCCCGTGTGCCTTGCAGAGTTTTATAGGTCTTGAGGGGCTGATTGTCTGCAAACCACACTCCTATTCCTGCTTTGGCATCAATTGAGCCGTTGAAAGAGCAGGAACCATCGACGTAAACTGGCGTGCGACATGATGCATCGGTACTCATGTCTCTGGAATGGTTTCGTTTTTGGTAGTTTATAAGGTTGGGATGATGTGTTTGGAAGCACTGGAATCGGTATTGACTCATTCTTCGCAGGGTTTCAGCTTATTTGGGTGTTTCATGAAGTGGTGTCCGTCTTCGCTTTCTAGGTACACATTTCCCTTTTCTGTGATGTCAAAGATGTCGTAGGGGCCAGTGTAGGCCTGATCTAATTTTCCAATCTTGGGTTCCTTTTCGACGTAGATAAATTGCACTATTTTAAAGTCTAATGGTCTAGCGTTTCGGTCGTAAAGGCTTCTAGAGTGTAGTTTGGCCTTTTCTAGGTGGTCGAAGGTTAGATGGTGAATTTTCTCCAATTTGGTAATTAGATCTACCATGTAATCGTTGTAAGTGTGGATTGGCTCATCGTCGGTGACGTTGAAGGGGAGAACTGCCCTTTTTCCATACAGGACTTCGAATGGTGTGAAATTTATTGAGCTATGCATAGTGGTGGTGTATGATAGCATGGCGAAGGAGAGTAGCTCGTCCCAGTCGGTGAATTCATCGGTAAAACTCTTCAGGTATTCGGCTAGTACGTGATGATTTCTCTCGAGGGCTCCATTTGACTGAAGTCTATATCCGGATGTCGTTATATGGTGGAATCTCAGGACCTTTCACAGTTGGTTGAACAGTTTACTGAGGAAGCTGGTACCTTTATCTGAGACGATTATTTTGGGGCATCCGTACAGAGCTACATACTTGGTTGCGAGTGCATGAGCGATGGTGTGAGCCTTGATGTCCTTAAGTGGTACAGCAGTGCAATGCTTGGAAAAGTTATTGTGAGGATATGGCAGAATTGTCAGGATATGGCAGTGTCCCGTACGTGTAGGTGGAATGGGGCCCACGGTGTCAATAGAGATTCTCTCGAAGCATTCACTGGGTATTTCGGTGATGAGCATGGGCTGTCGGAATTTCACTCTTCGAATCTTCTCTAGTTGACAGGTTCGGCAGAGTTTTATAAATCTCTCTATCTCTAACCTTTTTCTTACTCGATTGAAGGTTTTCACAATCCCTTTGTGTCCTCCCAGAAGAGATGCATGGCATTCCTTAATGATTTCTGGTCTTAGGGCTACGGGAGGAATCCGGATTCCACCATGGCATAGAGTTACAGTAGCTGGGTGGAATCGAAATTCTTTCTCCAGGAAGTATCGTATTCTGATATCGTCGTCTATTTCGTCACCCTGAGATGCCATTTTTATTTCGGTGATTTTGTATTTTTCCGGGGCGGTTTTGAGATTTTTCAAGCAGAGTTTTAGTATCCGATTGTTTACTTTTTTGAAGTGCCATTGCTTCGCAATGAGGGTAAATGTTCGGAATTTTCCGCACTTCGTGACAATGACTTGACCTAGTTTTGGGTTTGAGGTTGCATATTTCCTCCAGGTCTATCAGATTGAGGTCTCTTAAAAGTTTGGTGTTCTGCTTTTTTATCTCTCCACCTGCGGGGAGGAAATGGGCAATGTTTCCCCTTGTAAAGGTTAGTCCATCTCGGGTTTCTTTGATGTTGCTCGCAGGCTGGTAGTCACTTTGCGGTATAATGATCTTGTCGTCTATTGTTTCCTCATTCAGATCATTCTGAGGTATTTCTTGATAATTCTGTATGAAACTGTGTTCTTCGCTCGTAAGAAGGTCAGGCGTGAGGAATTTGGGGTATGGATTCAATGACATCCCCGGTAGCTGTGCTGGTGGCGGGTATACAACTTCGTCTGCTTGGGTCATTTCCACTTCTCCGGGTTGCTTTGACGGATGTATTTCTTCAGCATGTGGGAACAGTTCTCTTGGTGTTAGGTCTGTTGAAGAATTTTTCTTCTCCGGAGAAGATCCTGCCATGGGTGACTGTATGGCCCTTGGTATCGGCAGTAAAGATTCTCGTGTGACCTTTGGCTGCGATATCACAGAATGTCTGGATTGAGGTGTTTCTTTCTTCTCTGTTTTTTCAGGATTTTGGTCAATGGAGCTCATCATTTCGGAGATTTCGTCGGTTGAGTCGATTAGAGGTTTGGACTGGTTTTGTAACTCAGCCATCTTCTTCTCGAATTCTTGACAACATTCATTCAATTTTTCTTCAAATTCTGGACCCAGACTGGTTCTCCTCATTTTGTAAAGTGGTAGCAGCTGGTGTAGCAGTGGCTCTAGGGGTTCTTGGAATATTTCCTCATCCCTTTCCGAGGTTTTCTTCATATACTCGGAGAATTTTTCTAAGTTTCGTTCTATTCGCTCCATGTCCACCGGTGGACGTGGTGGGGGGTTTGATTCTTCGTCCTTTTCTTCTATTCGAGTTTCAGCTTCAATTATAGAAGGCGTTTCCTCATCAGTCGAGTTTTGATCTGTGATGAATGCATCATCCTCCAACTCTTCGTCCATTGGGATGCCTTCAAGGGAAATTTCTAGTTGATTTTCTATTCCTTGGTCTTCCATTTCATCAGGTATTACTGTTGGTTCACCCTGTAGTAATGGTTCTTTGGATCTTGAAGGTGTTGGAGTTGATTCCGGCATCTCCACGATCGAAGAGGTAGATGGCGTGGGGATTGTTTCTTCCACTGTCTCTGGTTGGTTCTCAATTACGGTGCCCCGAGTAGATGATGTGGGATTTTTGCTGATTTTGGGTGTCGTTTTATAATCCCGATTCAATCTGTGGGAGATCGATTGCCAGCTCCCACTGTTTGTTTCTGTTTTTCTTCTAGCCCGAAGCCTGTCGGCAATTGAGCTTCCTGTCGCTGGGATGGTGATAATTTTTGGGTCACTATTTATTGTAACTTTTCGATTAAGATTGGTGACTGACCCTGGTGTCTTCACACTGGACTTTGGTACTGGTACAGCAGGCATACAGGTTGCGATAATGACGATTTCCTCATGTTCGTCTTGAAGAGGATTTTCTGCAAACGCGTCTGCTAACTGATTTCTCTTTTGTTTCTTGATTTCGACCTCGAACGTGAAATCATTCAAGTAGGTTTTCCACTTAACTTGCCTCGTAGTAGGGTTGCTGGAATCTTTGAGCCAGTTCAGGGCTTGGCTGTTGGTAATAATGGTGAAGGGAACTCCATAAATGTAGGGAATGAACTGCTTTAAGGGGTAGATAGCTGCTAGGCAGTCCAATTCGACTGGAGTATATCTTGTATAGTATAGTATTGTATATAGTATATCTTGTTTCAGCATCTCGAAGCGCTCTCGATGCATACAGGATCGGGTGTTCGTCTCTTTCATCATCCTTTAGGCTGAGGATGGCTCCAATGTCCTTTTGGGTACTGGAAACATCAACGATGAATGGTTCGTTCATGTCAGGATGAAACAGCAGAGAGTCCTCGGTGATGGCTTCCTTGAGGGCTTTGAATGATTGTTCTTGTTCTTTGTTTCATTTAAATCTCACTTTTTTCTTGAGGAGATCATTTAGAAGCTGTGTAATTTCGGCGTAGTCCTTCACGAATCGTCAATAGTAGTTACTGAAGCCTAAGAATCTCCTTATTCCCTGTTGACTTGTGGGAAGGGGCATCTCTGTTAATGCCTTTATCTTTGCTGAATCAGGATGAATACCTTGGTCGTCGATTATGTGTCCCAGATAGGCTACTTTCTTCATGAAAAATTTGCATTTATCAGGCTGGAGAGTAAGTCCATTTTTCCGCAGGCAGTAGAAGAATTTCCTGAGACGGGTGACGTGTTCACCCAGTGTTCTGGAGTAAACAACTACGTCATCTAGGTAGACGTAGAGTTCTGTCCCTTTCAGGCTGGTTAGGGGCTGATCCATCATCCGCTGGAAGATTGGGGGTGAATTTTGCAATCCAAAAGGCATCCTCATGTACTCGTAGTGTCCACTGGGACCGTTAAAGGTAGTTTTTTCAGCGTCTGTTTCATCCATTGAGTTTTGGTGGAATTCAGTGGCTAGGTCGAACACACTGAAGTACTTAGCTCCGCCTAATTGTGAGAGAATTTTCGATATGTTGGGTAACGAATAGGAATCTCCAATCGTTTTCTGATTTAGATGTCGGTAATCGATCACCATTCTCCATCGCTTCTTTCTCTTGCAGTCGGCTTTGTTTGGTACAATCCAGAGGGGTGAGTTGTATGGTGATTCTGAGTGCCTGATGATTTCTTGTTCCAGCAGGTTATCTATTTGTCGATTTATCTTCTCCTGATGCTGAGGAGGGTACTTGTATTGCCGCTTATGGACAGGTTTAATATCGATGGTTCTGATCTTGCACTGGAAATTCTTAGCTTTGCTAAGCTTGTCTCCCGGAAGGTGAAATATGTCATTGAAGTCTTTTACTAGTTCAATCACCTCTTTGCGTTCGAAAGCTTTAAGCTCCTGATCGGGTAGAGCCTCTATTACGTGCGATGTGCGAGGTGATAGACATATATTTTCGTCTGAGGCAATTCCCATATTGCACCAGGCGAAGGCTTCTTGAGGTTCTCCTAATATTTCGGTTCTTTCTAGGATTTCAACGATTTCCTCTACCATCTGGGGTGGTATATGGGGGTGAACTGATTCTTCGGTGGTGTTGATAGCGAAGAGACAGGCATTCCCTTCTTTTATGCTGACCACACTCTCGCCTAGATAGACGCCTGGTTTTGTAGAGATCTTCGGTAAATACCCGACCGACATATCGGTATTCTTGATGAGGATTTCGATGGCCATTCTTGCTCTTGGAGGGATGACGGTTGACCTATGGAATTTCTCGTAGTTATACCAATTCACCGGCAGGTTAGGCCTCTTGAAAGTGGTAATATTTCGTTGCTAGTACCGTATGTCCACCTTTTCTTGAATTAGGAATTTTGACCCAAGTAATCCGCATCCTTCGACAGGAAGTTTATGATCTACGATGGGGAATGGTACGAGAGAGCCAAAGATTTTTAGGTGGACTAAACCGCATGTTGGCAATGCATTTTCCGTTACTCCAAGTAAATAGTGTATCTTTGGAGGTTCAATTCTTACGTCGGGTTTGATGACTCTCCTCTCGATAAGATTGATATCAGCTCCGGTGTCGATGAGAAATCGATGTCGATTTCCGATGAGGTTCTTCACCTTTAGGTTTATCCTTGGGCCGCCCCCGCTAAGTGCAATCCGGCAAGGTTTTCCTCTCGTTGGACAATTGGGGAAGCAGAAATGTATAGGTTTCAACGGGGCGATGTTGAAACTAATGTTGTCAGTGTTGAAGGAGATGTGAGCTTTCAATTCGTTCAACATTTCATCCCCGATGATGGCTCCATATCCGCCTGGCTGGTGAGAAATCACGTGGAATTTTATTTGAACTTCAGGATGCACCGCGAGGCGAACTATTCCGAGGGAGTTCAGGAAGTGATTGGACAATCCAACGATTCCGATTGTTTCTGTGGTATCGATGAGGGCATTTTCCACCAATGACTGGAACGATATCATGTTTATGGAGGCTCCGGTGGCGATTAATGCATTCACACCTGGGGAGATGACGTTTGGTCCTCGAAAGATGATCTGAGGACCCCCTATAACTCTACACAGTATGGGTTTTACTGTCTGGGATGCATGCTCGACATTGTGTGGAGTGAGTGCTGGTTTTAGCCGCTCGTCATCGCACTCAGTTGGCGAGCAACAATCTCGTTTAAAGTCTCCTTCGGAATGGTTCCATCTGTGGATGGGTTGGCTCTGTTCTGATGAGTTCTCGTAGGACTCCGCATGATATTTCTCCCTTCTCGTTTCCTTGAGGGAGACCTAGACAGTGGTTTAGGGTCTGACGATGGACGATTCTAAGTTTGCAGGTTGTTCAAACTCATCTCAAGCTGTTGGAGTGAGGCTGTGGTCTACTGCAGCATACTTTTGATCTCTATATATCTCGTCCATATCAGAAGGGTTCTGTTAGGTTTAGATGGGGCTGCACGAGGACGTTGGTTGGCTGCCAAGATGTTAGCGAGGGCTAGAATCTGATCCATGATAGGGTTTTCCGCAGCTTCCGTTCGTTCCTCATAGTCAGATTCAACCTCGTCATTTGGAGTTTGACCTCAGGCGATGACGGAGTTGATGCTGCGCGCAGCAGGGTCACCAGGATGAACTGTGTGTCCTGGTATAGATGGAGGTGGCCCCGGTGGTCGAGGTGGTGTTTGTCTGTACCCGTTGCCTTGCCTGTTCCGGTTGGATGGCAGATATTCATTTAGAAGAGCTGTGACTAGGTCTCGTGAAGAGTTCTGATTTCTCCACTGTCCTGAATAGTTTCGATGATCGTGGCTTGACGATGGTGTCGGAGTATTTGACTGATCATATGGCTGACTGTACGACCGATTTTGTTGGTATTGGTATCTCGGCTGAGGTGGTATTTGTTCCCCATACAGTTCAGGCGGTAGACAGCTCCCTGAATGTACTGTAATCGAGGGATACTCCGTGATGTACCTGTAGTGTCCGTTATCAGTAATCTCTAGCGCTGGTACTTTGACCGTTTCCCGAAATTCGTCCGTCTCCAGTTGTGTAAGGATTTCTGAGATTTCCTTAGGTTGTTGTGCCTAATACTTTCCTTCACGCTTGCAGGGGCGTATTCTTTAAACGGTTTAATCGCCTCTGTCTGGAGGTGTTTTTCGAGGACTTGTTTCTCAACTTCATTTTCCCCAGAAATCGTACCCAGACCGAACTGGACCAGTGCTGCCAATCGCTCCAAGAACGATTCCAGGGGTTCATTTTTAATTTTCAACAGCCCGCGTATTCTATTCACATAGAACGTTAAGTCGTATTGACCTCTAAATCTCTTGATTAGGTGCGTAAGCATAGTTTCTACAGAAAAGAGAGGTTTGTTTGCCACTACGAATTTTGCAGGAGGTAAAAGGCGTTTGAGTATTTGTCTAATATATTCTTCCTTCTTTCCGTCTGCTTTAGGAATGGAGGCAAGATTTGATCTCAACGTGTACTCAAATTCGTCCAGAGAGCAGTGCTCATTTGTTCCGGGGAATATGGGAATGCTGTTTGCAATGTCTCGAGCTTTGACATATTCTTCGTAGCTGGAAACGGTCTGATCAGCATCACCCGAGTCTCCAGAGTAACTGATATTAACGAAGGACCGATTCGCCATTTTGTGAAAATAATTTAATTAGCTGATAATTTTCAAGTTTGGGACTAAGTTGATTTGAATTAAGATTCTATATGATTTTTTTCAATAAAATTGGGAAAAGAAAGCAAAATTTCGCTTATAATTATTTCAAGGAGAATTCGAATTTTGTAAGATAAAGTCTAATATTTGAATTTTAAGAAGGGTTTCCCACAGCTAAAATTTCAATTGGTTAGAAGTGAATTGAATTAAATTGACTAGAATGGGTTTCAAAAAATTTTAAAATATTTAAAAGATAAGACTATTGTAAACTTAGGGGAGTCCTACCGACTTCGCCACGAAATTTTAGCTGTTATGTCCGGAGAAAGATTTTAGGCTCGAAAGAACATGTTTTAATTGTCACATTAAAATCAAAACTAAAATTATTAGATTCTATAATTATTGGACGACGCAAAGTTTTATACTTTTACCTTTTTCTAAAATATAACGGAAAAGGGTTTGATTTAGGGATAGGGTTTGAGTTGAGACTAATTACTAATCAAGAAATTTGGAGTTGTAATGGGAATCAAATTTGAATTTAAATAGATTTTGAATAACTATTCGGTTGACAAAAACATGAGCGTGATTTTACAGAAATTTATGCAGTTAAAATTCCTACCCCTGGAATGATCTGAAGGATGTAATTTGGGTTTGAAAATTTTTTTACTCACAATTCGTTCTGTTATTTATAAATTAATCGATATGTTTGTAAATCCCTGGGTAAATCCCTAATTTTCTCACCAGCAATTAGTTGTGCTAAAGGCTATTATGGATACTTTCACAGAAACACTTTCTTCTGCTCGTTGATATTTTAATAACTTTTGACAATTGAATTTTAAGAGTTTAAGAGTTTGTTTGAGACTATCCACAAAGCGTCACAATGAATGAATTCCTTATTTGTAAGAAAAGTCACCACTCTCGATTAAAGAAATTTTATTCCCGGATAATTTCAATTGTTCATAACTTACTATTAATTGAGTACTATCCCGCGTAATCGAAGGAAGGATTGAAAAACGGGACCGATTAAATCAACTATTTCCACCAGAATTGTTACTGATCCGTCGCTGCTTCAAGACTGATTAATTTGGTTTTTTCTGATATTTTTATATGAATTTTCGGGTCACTCGTCACGTGGGCTCCAACGAGTCTATTTTTAATTGGTGGAAAATGGCGTATGACTTTTTCCACTCTTTTGATTTTTATGGGGAAGTTTTTGGGGTTTCAATTCATCGGTTTTCAATCGTTCCTGCGCGCGCGAATCGTAATGTTGAGTAATTGGGACATGCTGAGTGGGCCATTTCATCACGTTTAAACTCGATTCCAATGTCTTTGGAATTTTTAATCGAGTTCACGTGATGAAATGCACTCAACTTAATTTACAATTGTTGGTTTGGTTCTTAATGATTTTACATAAAATTATTCTGGCTTTAAACATTCTTATACAAAATTTTGAGCATTACAGAAAACATAATCAGATGCTCTTTCTACCATGATATCAGAGTTGAACATGATATTTTATATACGGTTTTAGACATTCATAATCCCAAGCATATGAATAAGTTGGCCTTGTTTTTGATGGAAGCGCTGGATTTTCAAGAACGTTAGTTATGAATGGGCTGACCATTTTGACGTATCAATTTTTACCTTGCCGACCCGAAGGGAGGAAGTCATTGTAATGACCCCGAAAATCAAAAGTTGATTCAATGATGTTTCCGCGTTTCATGACTCGTCGAATCTTTCTATAATGTTTTCGAACATATGTCCATCTGTGTGTGTGTGTCCGTATGTGCGAATGTATTTGACGCCAAAAAATTTGAGCTACGATTTCTCTTCAAGGAACAGTGCAATGTGAATTTTTTTTTTCAATCGACGCATCTGCATGTAACTTAGAAGTGATTAGTTTTTGAAGACGATCGACTCAGCGGTTCTTCAGTTATTTGCAAAAAACATGTGAAAAAACGTAAAGCAATATTTTTTTTGCAAATTTGGCCATATCTCCGGAAGAATTCATGCGTTTTGAATTATTTTTTATGCAATCGATGCGTCTTTGTGTAGAATATATCTGACTGAATAAAAAAAGAAATCGTCTGAGCGGTTATTTAGTTATTTTAAAAATAATACTTCTGGTTATTTTCTACTCGAAAATCTTGAAATGGAAAATGTTAAAAATTATGAAAATTGAAGGAATTAAGTTGAGAAAATAACACCAAAAGAAATGAAAATAAGAATCTCAATGGATAATTGCGTTGTTGCATGCAATTTTTTATTGAAAAAAATGATGAAATACGAAAATGGGATGAAAAATACTAGATACTTATTTTTTTATTTTGGAAGAAAATGAAAAATCAAGAAGTTATAGCCAATTGAAGAAACGTTGAACTTATGACGTCACAATGATTCGGATATGAGCGTTTTGGCGTGACATCGTATGTCACGCGAAAACAATCACCTACGACTTGTTCATTTTTCATTATTTCTCAAAAGAAAAACATATGTATCTAATATTTTTCATTTAATTTTCATATTCAACAATAAAAAATTTTCATGCAAAACCCCAATTCCATAGATGCGTCGTCAATCTCATGGAAAAAAACCCGATCACTAGTGATTAACTTCCAGAAACGAAGGGAGGAAGTTATTGTAATGTCCCCGAAAATCGAAAGTCGAAATTTAATAGTATCTCCATGTTTCATGACTCCTGAAATCTTTCTATGATGTTTTTGAATACATGTCTGTGTGTGTGTGTGTTTTCAAATGTATGTGACCCGAAAATTTTGGGACACGATTTCTCTTGAACCAACGATTCAATTTGATTTTTTCTTTCAATCAACGCATCTCCATGTAACTTAGAACTGATTAGATTGTGAAGACCATCGCCTCAGCGGTTCTTCAGCTATTCGCTAGAAATATGTGAAAAAACGTCAAAAATGAGTTTTTTTTCACTATTTCCACTATTTCTCCTAGAGTAATGATGTGATATGAATTTTTTTGGGTGCAATCGACGTATCTCCGTGTAGAATAAATCTTATTGAATTAAGAGGAAAATCATCTCAGCGGTTGTCTCGTGATTCGGATTATGGAATTCTCATAAATTATTTTTTAAATTCTCGACCCGAAGGAAGTTATTGTAATGACCCCGAAAATCAAATGTGGAATTTCGATGATTTCTCCACATTTCTTGACCTCCGGAATCATCCTGATACATTTTTGAAGATATGTCTGTATGAGTGTATGTTTTTTTTTATAGATGTTTAGGAAAATCTTCAAAAGATTCCGGTAAAGTGATGTTAAAAAACAGATCTGGGATTCTTACACAGTAAAAACTCTGTTTTCCTCTTTTTACCTCTAATCGTCCATGCCTATTTCCCTCGTGGCAACACCGTTAAGTATTACTTCGCGGGGGGGCCTCAGCTATTTGTTCTTCCTTGTTATTCTACCTAATGTACGTCCCCCTACCCTACTAAGATGTTGTGCGTGGGTAGGAGGTTCCAATAGATTTCTCACCTATACTGCATCCTTGCGCTTCCGTTCCTCACTCCTGAGCTCCTTTATGACCTAAGCCGCCAACTCGCTATTTGCGTCCCATGCTGCCTGCGAGCACAGCATTGCTTCTACCACATTCTCGGGGGAAATTTCCCTTCCGAGGTCCGACTCCCAAGTATTCCGGATGTCACTGAAATGGGGGCATGCGAAGAAGTCGTGCTCCGCGTTCTCATCCACTCCTGTGCAGGTCGGGCACTCCGGGGAATCTTGATGTTTGAATTTATGGAGATATTCCCGGAAGCATCCGTGCCCTGAAAGCATTTGACAAAGATAGTAATTGACTTCTCCATGAGTTCGACTTACCGAGACAGCTACTTGTAGGATCAGATGATGGGTCCATCTACCCTTGGTTGAGTCGGTCCATTTCTGATGCCATCAGCTTAAGCTGTTTTGCTTCTCTTCCGTCGCCAGTTGTTCGAATCTGAGCGTTTCCGATCTCTTCCGCCAGTGCAGAGATTTTCGCTCCTCAGCTAGTACCTCTATGGGTGGCATCCCCGCAATGACACATACGGAATCCGCAGAGACTGTGCGATATGCACTCGCAATCCTGAGGGCACTTAATTGGTAGATTGGTACAATCTTCCGCTGTACTTCTTGTAACTGAAGTGCATCGCCCCAGATGGCAATGGCGTATGTGAGAACGGACGTTACCACTGATGATAGTAATGCTCGTTTCCTCTGCTTGGGTCCCCCTATATTGGGCATGAGGCGCGATAGGCTGACTCGGACTCCAGAGGCCTTGGCACTGATGTGCTCTGCCTGCTGCTTAAAGTTGTCCCCGACTTACAGCGATATAGTCTCTACTTGCTTCCTGCTCGTGATCAACACGGCCTCCATCTTGTGCTTAGCCAGCTGTAGACTTACGGTATCCATCCAGTGACGAATAGTGCTGAAGACCATGTTGAACACAAGCTTCATGTCTTCCAGGTGTTTCCTGAAAACACCTGGTCAGCTTCAGTAGCCCATCGTACATGATATTCCACAAGAGAGGTCCCAATACTGAGCCTTGAGGAACCCCTCCAGTGACTCGACATGCTTTGGCCCCGTACTTAAGAAGCCTCCTCTATGCGTGGAGGAACAATCTCGGTTTTGCCGGGATAGGTGATTTTAATGCAACGTTTGGGACATCATCCACCCCAGGGGCCTTGGTGTTACCCACTCTACTGCAAGCCTCTAACAGTTCTGCCTCAGTTATCAGTGGGACCAGTTCTTCCTCTTCCCGTTCAACGCCCCGTTGCAGCAACGACTGTTGTGGGAACAGCACTGTGACGATTTTTTCCATGACTTCCGGACATGTTGGCGATGGCATCGGTTGACTTTTAAGTCGAGTCATCATGGTCTTGTATGGCCGACCCCATGGATCACCCTCCACTTCCGCCGGGAGCTCATTCCATGTCTTCTTCTTGCTCCTTTTGATGGCCTTGGTAAACTTCCGGCGTGGCTTCTTGTATCTCGTTTCCCACTCCTTACAATTCGGCTTGTTATAGCCACGTTGAGACGATCTTCTCGCTGCATTGCACTCCTTCCGTAAGTCGGCGATGGTGTTGTTCCACCAGTACACTGGTGGGTGATGATTGCTAGCTCGTTTTCTGGACATGCTAGCATCACACGCATCAGTAACTCTCCTCATGATATCGTCTGTCTTCTCCTTGGCATTGCTGCCGGGGATCGGACAGTCGTCGAAAGCAATTAGGAAGGTGCTCGAGTCGAATGTGCTCACTTTCCAGCCTATTGCATTCCTCTTCTTTGGCACCAGCCTGGTCCTTCGGCCGGAGGCTACCTCCCAGAGTATCGCACGATGATCACTGGCAGTGTAGATGTCAGCTACCTGCCATGAGTATTTTGCTCTTATGAGGTTACTGCTCACGAAGGTGAGATCTACGATCGAGGTTTTTCTCCTCTTTGAAACGTGGGTTCATCACCTGTGTTCAACAGAACAAGGTCCAACGAGAACATGGCCTCCAGGAGTGCTTGCCCCCTTGGTTTGGTCTCTTTACTGCCCAGTCGACTGCCCAGGCGTTGAAGTCTCCAGCAATTGCCACGAAAGATTTCTGCTTCGCATTTGCACTCCGTCTGTCCAGAAAGTCTGCGAATTCATCGAAGGTGAGGGTCGACGGACCATAACAGCTGTAGAAATGAATTCCTCCCAGCTTCAGTACCACAAATCCAGCCTCTCCCGTCATTGCAACATCCTGAAACGGGTACTTGCCGCAAGACCAGATTACGGCCTTACGGCTCTTATCCGTCTCCCAGAGTTGAGTGTCGAGACTTCTGTATGGCTCCGAAATGATAACCAGATCGATCTTCAGCTCCCGCACCGTCTGCATAAGAAGATCATGTGCCTCCTCACAATGGTTGAGGTTGAGCTGTAACACCCACACTATCGTTTATTATTGATCTTCTGGAGTGCCTCCCTGAAAACAGGATATCTGCTGCTACCGACAATATGGGCAGACTTCTTCGTTTCGTCTTTCTGGGTACACAAAACACAACGGACTTCCCTCTCACAGACAGCTGCTTTGTGTCCCTCTCCTCCGCACTTTGTACAGAGCTTTGCTCGGTTCACCTTGCTCTTGTACTTGATGGCGGGAGGTCCATAGTGCCAGCACTTGAAGCACTTAACCAGTCTCTCCACTCTTCGAATCAGACAGTTGACCTATCCTATCCGGATTTTGCCTTTTTCTCCGACTTTCCTGGCTACCGCCGCGGCTACGGTCACCGTTGCGGTCTGTGTGCCTCCATAAGCCTTGCGGAGGGATCTGATCGCTTCTAAGGAGATCTCACAATCGGCTCCCGCTGCGTCTTTCAGGGCCTCGTGCACCTCCTCCTTCGTTGTCATGTGTGTGTGTGTGTGTGTGTGTGTACGTATGAGACCACAATTTTGTCCAACGATATCTCCTGAACGAATGAAGCGATTGATTTTTTCCTTCCTTCAAACGATGGGTGTTCATGTCGCTTAGAAGTGATTAATTTATGAAAATAATTGACTCAGCACTTTTTTATTTATCCGCATAAAACTTGTAAAAAAATGCCAAAAAACGTTAATTTCATAGAAATTTGACCACTTTACCAGAGGTAACGATGGGATTTGAATTAATTTTGTGTAATTGATGCATCTCCACATAATTTGATTCTCATTGGATTTTGAGCGAAATCGCCTCAGTGGTTGTTGAGTTTTTTAAATGAAACTTTCGAATTTTGCAATTAAAAAAAAGGGAAAGTTGGAAAATTTTAGAGTGGGTTAACTTTGAAATTGCAAAATTTTGAAGTGGGTCAACTTTGAAGTTGGAAAATTTTAAAGTCGATCAACTGTGAAGTTGCAAATTTTTAAGTGGATCAGCTTCGGAGTTGACAGAATTTTGAAGTGGATCAAGTAAAGTGGGATCAACTCAAACTTGATTAAAGTTTGAGGTAACTTAAATTGCAAATGCGTTCTTTGCGAAATCACCGTAAGGGTAATGGCACAATTGATCCAACGCTAAACGCATGCAACCCATGGAATAATTATTCAACTGTTTTCCAAATATTTCTGACATTGACTAGCATTGCGTATGGCATGACCCCAGCGTTTATTAAATCTGCGAAGAAACTTTCCTTCTCTGGGAATTTCCCCAGAGAAATGTGAGTAAAATATTGAATAAATACATAATAAAAAAAATAATGAAAGAAAAAACAAATGGTCGGGAAGTTATTGGGTCGACCCGTAATAGGTCACACTCAATTCTACCAATCCCTACCGGTCATACCCCAAAGAGGGAGCACGCGAAGCGCGCGACCGGGCCTGATTTTTATTATGTGATTTATTTTTCGTTTTCTTCAGTTTTAGTGAGAATGATTTGTAGACTCCTTTGTTGAGTTCTGTATTCTTTCAACTGATGCATAACCACTCCCCCTCTACAAAGTGAGTGTCGGTTATCAATGTAAACTCATATGGGCATGGACTGTAATAATAATAATAATAATAATAATAATAATAATAATAATAATAATTACAATAAAAATAATAATAATAACAATAATAATAAACTCAACTCCCGTTAATTCCCGTCAATTCACGTCCCACGTGAATTGATGGCATTTAGGCGTAGGGAGTGTGGCGAACCCATCGCCCGGCATGTCCGCAATAGCCATGGTGGTGTCGGGCTAACCACCCGGCGGCACCTATACCCGGTTCCGTCATCGAGCCGCGGCAGAGCCCCCCACAATCGGTCCCTCTCGGATGGGGACCGCGGATCAGTTGGGAGGGGTGAACGATCTGGATCCAATGGTAACAACCCGGCTGTCCAAAGGATTAGGTGGACGGAGGAACTCAAGGAGGACCTCATGCAATGTTGGCAGGACAGTGTGCCGGCGCAAGTTGGCTACATGGCAAGAATGCGTAGCTTGTGGTGCGCAATGCACCCTGAGTTTTCGCACTTCACAATTCAGCATTTGAGAGATCAAGCCAGGCGCTTGCGCCGACAGGGATATGATTTGCTTGTCGTTCCACGGGGGCTGATGGATCCTCCTCCTCTTGTGGTATCTCAGAGGAGTGAGGATATACAGTCAGAGCAATCGACCCAACAGAGCCATGAGGAGGCTCAGGGGTCCTCGCGTGATATAGGGGCAAGACGAGAGAGAGTCACAGGGAAGTTCCGTCTCCGGCCTGAAGATCTGGTTTAAGAGAATGCGGGTCTGGCCGCAGTCCTTCCTCCGCATATCAACTTGCTCGATCTGAACTGGGCTGGGCATGATGCGGCTCTTCGTTTGAAGCCTCAGAACCTAAGTAAAGGGATATTTGAGGTGAACACGCGAAGGCGCATTTCACAGCTCTGAGGCAAAGTCGATGAGGCTAGGAAGCAGGCGTCGAGCATTCAGTGTGTGATTGACTTCATCATCGGTGGTAAGCCTTTTACGTCGCGCATTCGTAAAATATCCGCGAATTTGCGCTACCATCATCACACGCTGAATAAAGCAGTCCTCCTCTTGATTAAGGAGGGATTTGTTGAAAGGGTGCACGTTCTGGGGACCATGAAACGTTCTCTGGAACAGCGGTTGCGTCGGGTGGTAGACAATTCTGTCTTCCATTCTGATCCCAGTCGCTGGTTCGAGCCGCCTACGCCTGCGCCGGATAAGATGCCATCAGTTGAGCGAGTTGAAGAGTTCTGGGGAGATCTGTATGGTCAGGTCTCTAATCTCATAGTGGAGACTCCAGCCCTTCGGGAATTTCGCGTGTTTTGTAAGAAACATCGTCGGCAGCGCGTGGAATTTTCGCGAGTCACTCAGGACGAGGTTCGATCTACTTTGCAAGGTATGAAGAACCACGCCGCTCCGGGTCCTGATGGTATTAACGCCTTTTGGTGGAAGAGGTTTACCTCTGTGCATGTCCATCTCGCTCGGATATTCACGGCGTTCCTCGACGGCGGTGAGTCTGTTCCTGAGTGGTTGGTGGAGGGGAGGGGAGTGCTGATCCCGAAGTAGGGAGACTTGACTGACCCGGCGAATTATCGGCCGATCACTTGTCTGAATACACTATATAAGCTCTTCACCGGTATCTTGAATGAGCGTGTCCTCCATAATATACAGCCAGTGTGGCAGCAGATTCACGAACAACGAGGAGCAAAGAGGGGACTGTCAGGTTGCAAGAAGGGTTTACTGCTTGATCGCTACGTAATGCGCGATTCGTTGCAGTACCATCGCAATCTGTCGGTGGCCTGGGTCGACTATAGCAAGGCATTTGATAGCACGAGCCATGAGCTCATTTTCATGCTTCTCGAATGCCTTGCGGTAGAAGACAACATAGTGAGATGCATTAAAGATCTTGCCCTTCTCTGGAGGACGCGCTTCACTATAACATCTGGTGAGGGGAAGTTGACTTCAGGATTGGTGCAATTCAGGAGAGGAGTTTTCCAGGGTGACACCCTGGGTCCTCTTCTGTTGTGCATCTCACTGATGCCGCTCTCTGTTGCGCTGCGTTGTGTTGGGGGATATCAAGCTGGAAGACCTGGCGATAGGAGGCACCAGGTTAGCCATGTATTTTACTGAGTTATTCGCCTCAGAAGAATGACAGCTCAAGCTTTTGCTAGACGTTGTCGCAGTGTATTCACGTGCGGGTGGCGTGACATTTGGGTTGGACAAGTGCGCCGTTTTCCATCTAAAGTGGGGCAAATTCAGTGACGAGATGGGTGATCTTCAGCTTGTGGATGGAAGCGCCATATATCATCTTGGCGCCGAAGAGTCATATCGATATCTTGGCTTCAATCAGCGTTCCGTAGTGGACGCTGAGGCAGTCAAGGAGACTGTTTGCGGAGAGTACAGGCGGCGGCTGCGGCAAGTTTGGGAATCCGAACTTTCCGGGAAGAATAAAGTCGCCGCGTCGAACATGTTCGCTGTCCCGGTGCTTCTCTACTCCTTTGGAGTTCTCAAGTGGAGTGGGGGTGAACTGAAGCAGCTGGACAGAGATACCCACAAGCTGATGGGTATCCACAGAATATCCACAGAAGTCTTCATCGACGCTCTTCCAGTCCGCGGTTATATTTTCGGCGGGAGAGTGGGGGACGGGGACTTCTCAGTTTGGAGCCTCTACATGATCGTCTAGTCCTCGGTTTAGCTTGTGACGTTATGAATGGTTTGGATCCGCACTTGGAGTTCGTGCATGATCATGAGCTGCTTGGGGTTCAAGCCTTCCTATATAAGGCAGCAGATATCGCAGCGGCGTCCCTCGGTTTGGAAATTTGTCGTGGCCGAGATGGTCAGTTGGCTGGTGATTTATTAGCCACCATGGCCAAATCTCGGCGTAGAGTGACCATCAAGGCAACGGAGCAGTCCACCTTGTTCCGCCAGCACGTTGATAGGCCCACGCATGGCGTATTCTTCCGCCATGTGGAAGAGCAGGGTCTCTCCGCCCAGCTGACATTCTCTTTCTCGAAGTCAGCTGGCTTGATGTCCGAAACTGAAGGTTTCATTTGCGCCTGCCAGGATGGTGTGATAAACACCCTAGTCTATCGAAATCATCATATGGGGTTGCCAGTTCCACCCATTCGATGTCGGGCTTGCAAGCAGTCCCTGGAAACTCTGATGCATCTTTTATCGGCTTGCCCGATAGATGCCATCACGAGTTATATCCATCGACATAATGCGGCTTTGAGAGTGCTGTATTTCCATCTGCGGCACTCTTATGGGATAGACAGAACACCACTGCTGCCGTATGCTCCAGGAGATATTAAGTCTGTTGTCGTGAACGAGCGGTGTAAGATTTACTGGAACTTCTCGTTCGCGACTGTCAGGCCAATCGTTGCGCCGAAATCTGACATCGTCCTCTTCGATTTTGATGACAAAATCATCTATGTCATTGAGTTCTCAGCTCCGGCTGAGAGCAACATCACAGTGAAAGAAGAGGAGAAACGGCTCAAATACCAATCACTCCTGTTTGAGCTACGTCAAATAAGCAGAGGATTTAAAGTGAAGGTGGTTGTCCTTATCATTGGCTCTCTTGGGAAAATGAAGGAGTCGTTCCTATCTGCGTTCAAAACCATCACGGCCTGTAGGCGTCAAGCCTTCAGTTTAGCTGGCCAGGTGCAGAAGGCAGTCATCCTCGGGTCCCTCCCCCTACTTAGGCAGCATGATTCTGGATTGCAATAAAGCTCACCCTCTGGTTAGGGGGAGCACTATTGCAGAGCGATTAGGAAGTGTTTGCATCGCTTAGTTTGCTGGGCGGTCTTCGAGATGAATTCGGAGCCCTCGAGGATCATTCAGCGATCTCATTTACGAGTAAAAAAAATAATAATAATAAATGAGTATTTAAAAATATTTTCGATTCCATTACTGATTGGATGAGTATTAGAAAATATCTTCGATTTCACTGTTGATTGAATGACTTGCGGTGAAATTTTGAGAAATTCCGCGACCTGTACACGACCTCATCGTGGAATTCCAAATAAAACGTCAAGAGTGTGTATGTATACAGTGATGTCTTTGATTTTACGAGAGAGATTCGCGATTTTTCTGTCCCAAAAGTTTGCACCCTTATCCAAGGGTGATGCAAC
This sequence comes from Diachasma alloeum, assembly GCF_001412515.2. NCBI lineage: Eukaryota > Metazoa > Arthropoda > Insecta > Hymenoptera > Braconidae > Diachasma > Diachasma alloeum. Next base: position 106,230 of record NW_021680871.1, on the reverse strand, counting down.
ACCGCATTCTAACTTCAGCTCCTGGGGCCAATCCATTAGGAACCTCAAGATACTAGCCTCGCAGGAAAAATCAACGTTTGATTCAAATAACATCCAAAAGTAAATAATAAAAAGTGTCGATTCATATTAAAAACGAGAAGTCATAAAATATCCGGGTAAATTGAAAATAAATCATTCGTTGCTTTCAAAATTGTTGTTACTTTCGCGGTTTGTTTCGGATTTTATGGGATTGAACTGAAGTTATTACGGTTTAGAGTAAATTTACAGATAATTGTATTTACTGTTTCGGTTCATTTATTATAAATTTCTCACGAATCCTGAGAGAGGCCAAGGTCCAACGTGGTTCAGAGCCGATAAACCGAGCTTCCCGGTGAGATCTCGTTGATCTCGTTGAGTCCACGTCGCTGATCACTGAGGTTGAGATGAAATACTCACGCTCCCTGGCTGATGCACTTCGTGGAGCTGTTGGAGTCACCAGTACGGCTGGAAGGCCATGCAGGTGAACCTAGCCCACTTATCTGCATGGATTGCCATGGACTACCTTCAGTTTTACGGTTTTGTTATCGGTGATTTCCCAATAGCCCCGGGAGTGTGACAGTGACGATAAAGTTCACTCACTCGGGTGAAAAGTGCATTCGCGAGAAAGCAACGCGAGCAGCTGCCCGAAAATCCCCCATTCCGAGGGTGTCGGCAATTTTTTCCTTTGGAAAAAATCTTTTGGAAAAAATCTCTCAGAAAAATACTTTTTTTTTAAAACTACTTGTGAAAAAAATTTTTCCGGAAAAAATTATTTGGCAATTTTTTTTTGGAAATAATTTTCCGGTATTAATTTTTTTGGGAAAAAATAACTTTTTTAGGGAAATAATAACTTATCCAGTAACATTTGATTGTAATTCTTTCTTCTTTTATTGCGGAAAATAATAATTGTTGATAACTGTAAATATTATAATAGTCAAAAAAATATTAATGCGAACTAAATCTAATTAGCTGCCAAAATTTCCTCAATCCATTAAATTATTTATAATGAAATATTTTGAGCAATGCTTCGCAAATATTTTACAATATCAATACCTCCGTACTTTTCAACAAGTTGATTTTTTATGTAAAAAATGGATTCTATTTTTTTCTGACATTTTTTCCAAGGAAGTAAAAAAAAGGAATTAAATTCTGGGAAAAAAAATTTCCCAAGTAATGTTTACGAAATAAAAAATTTCCAATTAATTTTTTCCGGAAAAAAATAATTCCGGGAAATTTTTTCCAGAAGTTTTTTTCCTTAGGGAATAAGTGCGGGAACCCATTCCGAGTCTCTTTTCGTCACCAACAACTAATGAGGGTTAACATCCGGTTAATAAAATATCTGATTAAGAATTATGGCTTAACGCCGAAGTAGGTCAAAATTACGTTTAAATCAACCTCCCTGCGCGCTAGTTTGCATGTACGGGCCCCTGGCGACAGTTAGACGGCGCACCAGTCGCACCCACCGGCGATGAACATCCGTCCGTCAAACGAGAGTTAGTCGAAAAACTACTGTGGAGAAGACCCCATCAAGACGAGGGACAGGATCCAGAGTGTTGGTGAGGGATCATCGCCGAGGCCCAATACGAAGAGAAATGGTAAGTCTACATCCTTTTACCATGTGCATTCTCTCCCGAGGAGAGAAGTGCATTTTTCCATAGTGTGCCCCCTGAATAATCGCCTGGGAAGATTGCACTGGTCTTCAGATATGACTAAAGCCAAGATGCATTCCCTGCCACCAAACACTCCCCTGGATAAGCTGATAAGTGCACGAACTGAGTGCATAAACCTCTCGTCTAGATCCCTGCTCCTCTCCCGAGAGATGACACTCCCAGTGAGCCCATTGTCAGAGTGAAGACGAAGTCCAGAACCCACAGGAGAGGATGCACGTACTTTACGCCCTGTCATGGAGTCATCGTGCCTCTTGGGCCACAAAGCGAACTTTCTTGGACCACCAGTGTACCACACACTGAGAAAAAAAATTACTTTTGCAAAGGAATCCTTTTCTTGGGAGAAGAATTTATTTTTTGCGGAGCGTATTTCTCCAGGCCAGTCATTATCAAGGAGTCCAAATCCATCTCTAAATATTACAATTATGTTCAATTATGGAATGATTATATTACATATGACCTTGAATGAACTCCATTGACAATTATTAACCTTTAAAATTATTTCAAACTATTATACGTTAGAAAACCTCGAATTTGAAAAGATTGAAAAATAATGAAGCGGGTTCATTCAAGGTCATATGTAGCAATATCATCTCATTATTCAACATAATTGTAATGGTTGAAGATGGACATGGACCACCTGGGAATGACTGGCCTAGAGAAATAAGCTCCTAAAAAAATAAATTCTTCTCCTAAGAAAATGATTACTTGGCAAAAGTAATTTTTTTTCCCAATGCAGGAGAGCATAATTCGTCCACAATGATTTTCGGAACATGTGGGAAATTTTCTGTATTATCTCCAGTGGGAAAACAGGAATAAAACGTGTGTAAAAGTGTACACATGCTCTCCACTTTTTGTGGGTGAAGCTGTAGTGCACCCGTTGGGTTAAATCGTCACTCGAGCGAATTGAGGCCTCAATAGAGTGCTCTTCTAGCTCAGTATGATCTCCCATTGTTTTATTCATTTACATTAGGGTTTTCTCGTACGACGAGACCCCGAAAATCGCGGTAGTGAGGCTCGTGAGCTCCAGGAATTTCCCGTGATGCCACGAAGCTCTCAATTGGGAATGGATACGTCCATGGGGCAAGATGTTACTTTTGCGTGGGACTCTTGTTCCCCGCGTCCTTACCATCAAATGGCTTTTCATCTCAGTCAACTAATTCACCGTCATACTATCAGGTAGGAGTGTTATTTGCCTGCAGATCCTCCGGCACTTCAGATTCGGTATGATGCGGAGCGATCGTCGGCATGAATTCTCCAAAACCAAACATTCCCCTTCGCGCAAATCTCTCTCGTAATAATTACTCGACTACTCTTACTGTCGATAGATAATTTTTGTTAAATGGAAATTAGAGTTTTGAGATTGTATTTGAACCATGTGGGTAAATTGAATGCCAGATATTTTTCCCATTTAATTAAAGTCTCTCCATCTCTTGAATTCCCCGATTTTCTAGAGAATTGAGGGAATTTTAGTTCGATTCTTTCTGATTGGATTTCTCATTGTTTCGTTATATTTGCGACCCCTTTCCTAAGACCGAGCGACCGAAACCACCCCGCTCTCCGAATTTTCTCCCGAGTTAGACATAATTCAGTTAGCTAGACAACCTCTCTGTCTGATTTTTCCCAACCTCCAGTTATATATATTTTTTTGGCTTGTTCTCATTTCGTTCACTATGGCTACGGTTGCGGTTTGGTTGATTCTGCGTTGTTAAAAATCGACTGGCGCCCAACGACAGTTTCTCACAAGAGTAGCTGGCAGTTTTACGGTTTTGGTTTTGGAGGATTTTGGGGAAGTTGGAGCGGAAGAGGCCGAAGGTGACAAACTCCGGCTGTCTTCATTCAAGAATTTTCGTTAAGAACGGAGGACTTTCGACTTTGGTTGGTTCATTTGGAAATCGTCGTCACAGACTAATCTATAATATTCAAATTTAATTCCTGATTAGATGAGCACTTATGTTTTTTTAATGTTTACCCAATAATAAAGTATTTAAAATATGTGGATTTCACAATACACATTTATAATGCAATGTGTCCACGTTATATAATATTATATTATGAATGAGCATTAAATTATAAATAAAATATTTCCACATTATTAGTGATTGAGTAAAAAAAAAGTATTTGCGGTACAAATATTGGTGAAAAGAATATGTTCGCCGATCTCTGATCCAGTGTAGAGCTCGAGTCATTTTTGGGAGTGTATAGAATTATTAAACATTGCATCAACCAGATTGTCCTTTGGGATAATTTTTGCAGTTTTTGATGGTTCGTCGGCTGTAGTTGAAATTTTCAAGTATTTCTGGGAGGCTTTGGAGGAGTCTTGAGAGATTTTGGAGAGCCTCTCGAGAGCCTGGAAGGGACTTGGAAACCTATGCAGCCTGGAAAAGATCGTAGAGGCTGGTGAGATGCAGGATTCTTAACTGACGATTTGAACCGAGTAGTTGAACAGATTATTCTTTTTTGAATTACGGTTTTCTCGAGCTCGTGCCTTTGTGGCAGGCTTTCCAGATATTTTCTTGGACGATTCAATTTATATTTTGACTTATCTCGGCGAGTTATGATCACCAAGATTTATTTGACATTATAAAATTTATTTGAGAGATCCGACTGAAATGAGGAAATAATTTAGCCTCTCCTACCATCGATGGTGGGTGTAAATTGGGTTTTCTCTAAATTAGGAAAAATTGATTAGTGTTCCATACCGTGACTGAAACGTTCGATGATTCGCGTTTTCATCCCGTATTGCTAGGTGGAAATATTTCTCCATGCAATATCCGTAAAACAATCTTGTTATAATAGATCTAGGAGTCACTCAACGTTCTTTTGCCACTGAGATTTACTTATTAGTAATCCTAAGAATCTGAAGCAGTGGGTTTTGATCCCCCTCACCCTCATAACCAGGAGTTCAGGTGATTATCAAGAGCCGAAAGTCACTGAGATTTCGAAGATTGTCTATGGCCTCGACAATCACAGTTCTGAAAAAAAAAAAAACACTGGCATCCAAAATTGCTGTTGGACTCATATGATTCAATGCTGTTAATGCCCCTAATGAATATTTTTCAATCATTTCCTAATAGGAGAATTCGTCACAAGATTTCCGTCGAAATTGTTTTCAATGCTCCGAAGAGAGGGACAGATTTAAAAAAGAAAAAAAAATAGCTCGACATTGATGTTTAAAGTTTAATTTCTCTATTTTATTCAGGGAAATAAAATTTAGAGAAAAAATAACCATTATTCTCGGAAAATTCGAAAAATAAATGATTCCAAATGATGTTCCCAAATTATGAGGTGGATACGTCTATGTTCTGATTACGGCGGGTCGTTATGGAAAAAGTCCTTATGGTTCCTTATCTACAGTGGTACCATTTATCGGAATTCTAGAACATTCTATTTTGAGGGACCCTTAGCGCTGCTCGGCAAAATACCGAAAGTTGATTATTATTACACGAAATAAATAAAATTTATGGATCCGTGTTAAAATTCGCATGGGTGTTTGTATATAACGATTTCGTTGTGGATTAAATATGTTGAATATTTGTTTAGGGATTTTGGTTGTACATAACAATTCAATCGTATCGTGATTATAAGAGACGTCTTATCATGATGAGCCGGTGCAAAATCCCGAATTCTTCTAATATCCCTGTATAAATAAATACAAGGAAACACTATGAAGTACAGTGAAGGAAAAAGGAGACCATAGACGTATCCGCGTAAAATTACGGCTGTAGCAAAGATACAGACACCCACAGATGTTTATTTCATAGGCTTTTCGAATGTCGTTCTATTAAATACGAAATTTTTCCAATCGTGCAATTAAACGAATTCAATTATTCGATTCTTCGTTGTGAGAGTTCGAGCGCCTTTTAAAATGAAGAATTTTTTTTTATCCACATTCCAAATAACAAAATACAAATTCCGAAAATTTTAGCCCATCTATTTCTCGAGGAAGAAACCCGCGTTCGACCGTTTTCTTTCAGATGATATTTCGTCATATTTCATGATTTTCTACAATAGCTTCACGTGGATTATTTTCCAATCTTGTTTAAAGATCTTTGATGAGTTGCTGCTGGATGCTGATTGGTCGGTTAACGCTGGCATGTGGATGTGGCTATCTTGCAGTTCATTTTTCCAACAATTTTTCCATTGTTACTGTCCAGTAAAATTTGGTAGGAAAGCGGACCCCAATGGAGATTATATCAGGTAAGTGCAATTAGTTTCCAATCTTCAATAATTCTCCGTAGTTTGACAGAACGCACTACTTAGTTTCAAACCTTCTGCAATCATAAAAGAACTTCATAGCCTTCGATGTAATAGAAGTTATCGCCATATGAAATCGACATATCTACAACATATTTGAAATAATAAAAATATGCTGTGTGCAAAGTATCGGTAATTCCATGACCAATTCCACGATTTTTTATTCATGTATTAATTTTCGGCCCCTAGATTAAGTTGATTAAAACACCTATTTAAATTTAAAAAAATTCCCGCAATAAAAGGCATTTGAAACGCCATTTATGAGCTATCAAACCACTCAAGTCGGATTGTTGTCCGATTAACACAACCTTAAAAAACATAGTAAATAAAAATGTCGTTCGACAAGCAGCACTTGAGGCACTCTCTCTTTTTTACCTTCCAACTTGGAAAAACTACTGCAGAAGCACAAGAAATGATTTCTTTGGCCTTGGGAGAGAGTGCTGTATCTTATAGCATATGTAAAAAGTGGTTCAAAAAATTTCGGGATGGAAATTTTGAACTCCAGGATGAAGAACGTCCTGGGCAACAAAAAAAAAGTTGAGGACGAGGAGTTGGACAACCTACTCAATGAAAATCCCTGTCAAACACAACAGGAGCTTGCTGATACTCTCAGAGTGACTCAATTAGCTATTTCGAGACGTTTAAAAAGAATTGGGAGCATTCAGAAGGAAGGTCGTTAGGTGCCCCATCATCTTACCTCAGAAAACAAAAGTCGACGCTGTGAAATTGCCATGTGCCTACTGATCAGATTCAAACAAAAAGCCATACATATTCATATTTTATATAAAATTGTGACTGGGGATGAAAAGTGGATATTTTACGACAATCTTAAGAGGCGAAAGTCGTGGGTTTATTTGGGGGAGTCGTCAACGAGTACTGCAAAACCGAACTCTTACAAGAAAAAATTGTTGTTGTGTATTTGGTGGTATTCAAAAGGTGTAATCTATTATGAGATACTCGAACGGGGGGAGACCGTCAGTGCTAACCGTTATCAGTACCAACTGGTGAAATTGAGTCATGCTATTGAAGAAAAGAGACCTTTTACTGGTAGTGGTACGAGGCAAGTAATTTTGCTGCAGGACAACGCGGCTACACACAGCAAAAGAAACACTGAAATTGATCTTCACTTTGGGCTGGGAAATTCTCCCACATGGGGCGTATTCTCCAGACCTTACACCTTCTGACTATCACTTTTTTCGGATGCTACAACATCACCTGGTGGATACGAAGTTCCAATCTCCTGAAGAAGTCGGGCAGAGCATTGATGATTTCATTCAGTTAAAATCACCATCTTTGTTCCGAGCCAGAATCCAACAATTTCCCGATAGATCGGAGAAATGCGTGCAAAGTGACGGCGATTATTTTCGAGACTAGGGAAAGGGCGCGCGTGTAATGTAGGGCTCTCAAGTTGAGGTAATATATATATATATAAATTTTATATATATATATAAAAAATTCTAAGAGAATTAGAATTTAGAGAGAAAAAATTTCCGCTTCACCCAGCCGGGAATCGAACCCGGGTCTCCCAGATACGCGCCGGGCACTCTTACCGACTAAGGTACCGGGAAATATATATATATATATATGCACAGCGTACATATACGCCTCCATATACACTACATGTGGCTATCCTACTCGCCTTTTCTCTGAGAGGCCACTGCGTCAAATCGGAGATGACTAGGTACCTCTGGGTTTAACCCAACTTTTTGAAATGGGCGATTCCACAATTCTGGAGTTCAGGACGCCACGCACACCACACACATTTCGCGATGTTAAAACCCAGAAGGATTTAACCCGGAAGGAGTGTGTTTTTCGAGCGGGGGACCGAAAATTTTTCAAAAATCGGAGGCGACTGCGTCTGTTTGATATAGCGGAGGCCAGTTATAATAGAGTGCAAAATGTATATATATATATATACATATATATATATATATATATATATATATATATATATATATATATATATATATANTATATATATATATATGTATATATATATATATATATATGAAGAAAAATGTTTTTGCCAGTAGTATATTCACTATCCAAACCTCCCATGCGTCCTCTCAGCGTCTGCATTACATTTGTCGTGGGTGGTGGTGCATAGGTATATCCCTTTTTCTGTTTACGTGGATTTAAAGATAGAGAAAAGAATTGACACGTTTTTGCTGACACCTCAAATTTGAGGAACTCCTGATACTAAGAGACGTCTTCGCGTATATCGGCCATTTAGACGTTCATCAGATACGGTGGTATACTGTTCTCTGCCTCTCACTTTTTTTTTTGATGGATTTGGGGACAACACGGTGATCTTTGAGGCTACGAAGAGGAGGAAGTTGTGTGGTTGAGCAATGCGAAGCTGACTCAACGACAAAAAAGTGGAATTTTCGTTTCAATAACGAGGAGGCACCTATTGAAGTGGTAGTGGTGGAACTTGAAAGAGCCCTTAACAGCGGTCGTGAACACATATTACGTGTGACGGAACCCTATTCGATACGAAGGGCAGGTTTAAAGGCTTTGATTCGGGAGTTAAGACGTGATATAAGGGACAATATAGAGTAATTGTTCCCATACTACCCTTGAAAAATGAGTGTGATTGGCAAAAATTTCCAATACCCGCGCGGCTGTGCGTTCATGCTCCGTAGCTACAGTGAAATTGGACAAAGAAGGCTGAATACCGTCGCGCATGATAACGGGCCGTGCGGTAATACCGGAGAAGCGTATGAAATCGAATATTATGACGGTGACGTCATACGTGAATGGGTAGATGAGATCGAGGATCATCGGTTAGCGATCGAGAATGGTAAGGTTCAAATTTTGGAGAGAAATCCGTAAAAGTGATTCATCGTTGTACGTTTATTTTGGAGATGAATGTCCTATTGATTTGCCCTGTGTGAAACCGTGCTGGGTTTCTTTACTACGCCTAACCAAGCAACAGATTCTTGACTTCAAACTGCCAAAATTGAGGCGGTGTGCACTAAGGGAAAGGTGTGCGTCATGCGTCAAGGGTCTGGAAGAGGGGCTAGAGAGGGAGAGTACATTCTCACCACCGCCTTTGTAGAGGGTGTGGCCGGTGACACCTGAGGATGCAGCGAAGAGGAGGGGCGGCAGGCCTCGAAAAATGCCTAAGCTCTCTCCGTATCACAATAATTACCACTTATAATGTATATGATTTTATTTTTAGACTGTAATAATTTGTTCTGTGTATTTAGATATATCAACCATGGGAAATAACTATTTACATTTTTACGCGATTGTTAATCATAGACTTGATGAGAAATAAAGTTGTTAAAATTAAATGATGAGAATATTCTTATAAGAAAGAGAATGGTATCAACTCGTCTCTGCAGATGTCAGATTTTCCAGGTAAGCACATGTGGAGACGGCTAGTCTGACCTGCCAGAGCTAGTGTGGGTTACGGTGGAGAAGATGTCACAGAGTGCACGTGCAAAACTGCATGGTCAGCACATTGTTCCAGGGTGAGTAATCAACTCAACGGCTGTCTCCCCATATAATCATTGTTTTCAGTCCTCAGAGAAGCGCGGCCGTGACAAGATCTCAATTATCGTCAAACATTTGGATTATTATGTGTGTGTGTGTGTGTGTGTGTGTGTGTGATAGAGTGGATATTTTTTTTGTGACGTCTGCGCGTAATCATGCGTGTGACGGGGAAAAACTTTGTACCCCCCACTAGCAACGTCACCCCCCAGGACGAGCCGACACCATCCACCAGCGGGTATATCCCAAAACCATCGCGCCCCGCCACACCCTCCTCGGACACCTCGTCATCATGCTCGGTCACTGATGACCATGATTGGTCCACCCTGATCAGGGGGTTCAACAGGGACCCCATCACCATCGAGGCAGACCCGGACCCGTACGAGTTGCGGGACGGGTATGACGGGCTGGACCCCCGATTTTCGGACCGCCGGTGGACTCTCCGGGTAGAGCAACCTCTCATTCTCCCAGCTGAGCATCTGGAGAATGATACTCGGCGCCGGGGTCTCAGTGGACCACCCCAGCTGAGATGGCGGCAGAGGAATGGACCATTCCCCGTGCTTATCGAGTCAGCCGATTACACCCAGGATCGTCTGGTTAGCTGGTTGGAAGAGACACACCCGCAGCCACGCTGTACCCCACCGCTCACACACGTCGGAGCCATGCTACTCTGACAGCTGTGGTGGTGGGGCCATATCGACTTTAGGTGGGGGGCGCCATAGTAGTTCCCATACTACTTATAAGTCTTCTTCAGGGGCTTACTCCCGGAGGACGCCCACGTCAGATACAGCCGTACTTTTCAGAATTATCCGTCACTTGTTTAGTGTGGAGGATACCTGGAACCCCAGGATTTGTTGGACCCGTGGTGGTCGCCTGGTGGCCGAGTTGGCTCGGGTGAGTGTCTCGGTGGATTGTGACGTCTCATGATGATATCGGCAATGGCTGCCACGGCCTCAGGTGGGAGAGTCACTCCTGCTGTAGGTACGGGGGGCTGTGAGGCCCTGATGATGTCGCTGGGTAGAACGACGCATAGTCCATAGTCTCTCGGCGTGGCAGGGGTGAGGTAGGCCTGGGAGGTGCATACTCCCGGGGAGGTGCCGAGGTGGTACTCGGAGAGAATTCGCACTGGGGGTTGAGTGGTGGGAAATCGAGAAGAGAAGGTGTCCAGTGGGATGCTGGAACTTGGCGAGGTGAATCCTCGAAGAGGGGCTGATAGGCCCTGTATTCCCCTGTGATAGTCGCCGGCTGTCCTCTGTTACTTGAACGGCGAGATTCCCCGTAGCGATCGGGGGTTGACTCTCTCGGAATCCTTCGTACGGCTTCCTCGCCCACATACTGCCAGGCTTGAGAGTCTCGTGAAGCTCTGGAGTACTCGTAGTCCCCGCTGATTTTCTGGGAGTCAGGACGACGACTGTCTGTATTTTCCGTTCCTCGACTCTCTACCGGGCTCGATCGGAACCATATCGGAGATTCTCGAGACGAAGTGGCGGAGGCATTATCGAGGGTACAAATTACTCTAAATACCTCCGATCGGACCGCTAGTCTACTCGCGGATCTGCTACAGGCTGCCCGGGCCAGTTCTGTACCGTGTATCGGGCAGGGTCGACTCCTGGCGACCCTGAAGGGGCACTTGCCACAGAAGGTCTCTCCCGTGGGGTTCGGACAATCAGCGGGTTAGTGTCCATGTTTCCTGCAATCGAAGCACTAGATGCCCTTCTTGCTGGGGCCCTTTTTCTGAGTGCTCCTACTCGGGCCAACACCCTGGGGTGGTTTGGTGTTGCGAGAATCACTGGAGGACTCAGGGAGAACCGCTGCAGAGTTCGATCGGGATCTGGCAACGCTATCCAGTACTGGGAGTTTCTGGGTGGTAACGGAAGTTGCTGGGCCAGCGGTTGGAATCGCTGGAAGTGTGTTGTGGTGTGTGTTGTGTGGTGTGGCCCGACCCGAGGGTGGGAGGACTGGAGCCAGTGACGGGAATCACTGGAGAATGGTTTTGATCGGACCCGGAGGTGGAGGGTGTTGGGCCAGTGATGGAGAACATCCACGGAGAATATCCACGAAGCATCTCCCTTATGAGCAGAGGTAGTTGGCGGAGTACCTCTAGGGGTATGGATGATTCATTCTGATCTGAGGATGTGGAACCATTGCGAGCTCGATTAGGGGATCTCGAAGGTGTGTCCTCCCTGGAACCTGCGAGTGATGCTCGTTCGTCCTCGCGGAGGTCGATCTGGAGGATGTCGTGGCCAGGACCTCGGGGGTTTTCTCGGGGGTGAACCTCCAATTCCATGGGGGTTGGAGCCGCGGTCGAAATCATCGGAAAGTAGGCCTGGTGAGCCTGTTCTGCCTCATTTTCGGAGCAACTAGCCACTGAGCTAGAAGAGCTTGTGGAAGACGGCGAGGAGCTGCTCGTTGATGACGATGACGAGGAACTGGATGACGATGAGGCATCACTGAAAGCTACTACTGCCTTAGGTGACCTTGGAGAGGGAGGAACTGGAGCTTGCCAATACCCTCCCAATTCCCATACCCTCGGGAATGATCCCTTGAGGAGTTTCGGGTGTGACTTTAGCAACAGCTTCACCTGGCTGGGTCCCTGAAGGATTGGGGGTGCTTGGCCGAGAGATGGCTTCTGTCTCCGGATGGTACGGACGCCTTGGAGGGAAAAGGGCTTGGATTTCCTGTTCCAAGTTTGGGAAGTGGAAGTCGGCAAGCTCTAGGGGAGCGCCATTCGGCTATAGGGCCGCCACGAAATCTTGCTCCTCCTGGGAGACTTCCTTCGTACTGCTGGAGGGTGCGGAGCTTGGCTCCTCCGTCTTCACCACGCCTGACTCTCGGGGTGCCGGGCTTCGTCTTCGGGGTTGCGGTGACTCGTGTGGACTCTCCGAAATGTCTACAACCTCTAAGGGAGTGTTGGAAGTCGGTGCTGTCGATTTCGAGAATAGAGAAAAGCACGAAGAGTTTGTCCCGATGGGTGGCCACATCTACGTGGAAGTGTATAACCCAAAAAAAATTTTTTTTTTTGAGTAGACGTGCCGATCGGCCGCTTGTGAAGCGGAAGGGTTAGGTATTAATATCTAGCCGTGAAAAGATCACGGAGACAGCGTTTGTTATCACGCTAAGTCGGGCAGCGACGGGCGATATGGTTTCAAATCCTGTATCGACGACTCGCCTTGGTCCTTGCCAGAGAAGTCCGCGAGCTGATATCGTACTCGGGATATTGTTTTCTGGACGATAAAAGGCTCATCAAAGGGAGGAACCAAAGCCGCTGAGAAACGCTTAGCGGCGTTGGACAAGGAGTGAGTTCGTCGCATGACGAGATCACCTTCCTCGAACTCGACGTCTCGGCGACGGAGATTGTAATGGTGCGCCTGTTTATTAGACGATTCCCGTAAGGCGTGGGTGAGGGACTTACGGAGGGTTTTCAGCCTCTTCATCCGACCTACCCATTCCAGGGGTTCGCCAGGGATGACCTCGACGTCTCCTTCGAGTTGTCGTCGAAGGGAAACCGCAGCAAGAAGATGCCGGCCAAAATTGGCAAAAGCCGGAGTGGTTTGGAGGGAACTATGTTCCGCCGTATTGAATGCAAAACGGAATTCATGTAAGTGCGCGTCCCAAGTTCTGTGGTCGCCCTTCATGAAGGCTCGCAACATCATTTTGAGAACGCGATTGACCCTCTCGACGGGATTTGCCTGGGGATGGTACGGCGGGGATGTTTCGTGTTTCAACCCCGTGTGGGCCGCCAGGGCTTGAATCTCCCGATTTACGAACTCCGATCCGTTGTCGGTAAATAGGACGCGGGGTCCCCCAGCGAGAAATGATAACATTTTCTACCTGCTCCCGAATCGCCTTGCCAGCGGCACGCCGGAGAGGAATGATCTCTACCCACTTCGTAAACAGATCCTGTAACACGAGTACGTAGGAATAGCCGGTTTTACTCGGAGTGACAGACCTAACGATGTCGGCAGCCACGGTGGTCCAAGGACACTGGACTACGCGTCGGCCCATGTGACCCTGCGGCAAAGCATTTTCCACCTTGCAGCGTTGACAGGTATCACAACGGCTTACGAACGAAACCACGTCGCGAAACATGTTCAGCGAGTAGTACGACACATAGAGGCGACCATATGTTTTGTCAACCCCTAAATGACCTGCTTGGGGAAATTCATGACACTGAGCCATTGCCTGCGAACGTAGTGCGCAAGGAAGTACTAACTTCCACGCACCGAGATCCACCATCTCTAGTGTAACGAAGTCGGAGGGTCGGTGAGTGTACAACCATCCGTCCTCAATTTTCCAGTCCGGAAAGAAGTCTGAAGCACGCTGTACGTTACGATACTTGCGTGAGTACCACTTATCAGTGGAAATTTGTGCAACTTCAATCGTCTCACAGTCCTCGCTTTCGCCCTCGAGAGCGTGGGATAACGCATCAGGAACATGGTGCAGAGCACCCTTCCGATGGATAATATTAAAATCATACTCGAGGAGGCCAAGGGCCCATCGAGCTAGCCTACTGGTAGGATTGCGGAGATTATGTAACCAACGTAAACTACTGTGATCCGTGATTACCGTGAAGGAGTAGCCCTCCAGGTAACATCGGAATTTGGAAATAGACCAAATAACCGCGAGCTATTCCAGTTCAGTGACTGTATATTTCTTCTCAGCGGAGGTGAGCGCTCCACTCGCGTAGGCGATTACTCGTTCTTCTCCACTGATGACTTGGGTAAGAACAGCCCCTAACCCTACAGTACTCGCATCAGTCTGTAGGGAGAAAGGTAGCCCGAAGTCGGGACAGGCTAACGTCGGTGAAGACGTTAGATGCACCTTCAGTGCGGTGAAAACGAAATCATGGGCCTCAATCCACTCCCACGGCTGGTTTTTCCGGGTCAGCCAAGTTAGAGGTTCCACAATGGTAGCGAACTGGGGAATAAACCTACGGTACCACGCAGCCATACCGAGGAAACCCCTGAGCTGCTTCAAGTTCCGCGGTTGCGGAAACTCCAAAACAGGGGCGATTTTATCCCGGTCTACCCCGAGACCGGAGCTGTTGACAATGAATCCCAGATATTTCACCTGGGAGCAACAGAATTCGCTCTTTTCGGGATTGATCGTAAGACCGGCGTTCTTGATTCGCTCAAGAACTTTACCGAGTAATTCGAGATGTTCCTCGAAGGACTCCGAGACGATGATAGTATCATCAAGGTACACAAAGACCTTTGGGTACATATCTTGACCTATCAATCGATCCAAATGACGTTAGAATGTCGCGGGCGTTTGTTAAGCCGTATAGCATACGGAAAAAATGATAGGAGCCGCGGCCGGGGACCACGAACGCGGTAATTTCCCTGGAGTCGGGATCCACAGGGATCTGGAAGTACGCTTGACTAAGGTCAAGTGTGGTAATGTAATGGGCCTGGCGTAATTCGTCCAGGATGCCGGTCATGTTCCGAATAGGATAGGCGTCTTTCTTGGTGATTGCATTCACTTTCCGAAAGTCGATGCAAAAACGGTATTTCCCGTTAGGCTTTTTGACCATCACGATTGGATTACACCAATCGCTTTGGGATGGAACGATAACTTCGTTATCTAACATTTCTTTAACCTCCTCCCACATGATCTGCCGTATGGCAGGAGTCGTATGGTAAGGCCGTTGCCGGATAGGAGGATGGCCATTAACATCAATAGGATGGGACGCGAGAGTCGTAACTCCCAGCTTAGCCTCCTTTTTCGGGAGGACCCTATCAAGGAACTCCTGAGCTGTTGCTCCAGGGATTTCTCAATGGTACATAACCCGCAGCACATAGTGAGATGCTGAACCTGATCCACAGGAGTGAATCGGAACCGTTCATCCGGTTTATCCCGGTAATACCAAGTTTGGTCGAAGAAATCGATGACGATTCTTGCCGACACAAGGAAGTCCATTCCAATGATGAAGGCCTCGGATAACGACGGCATGATGACCGCGTTAAGTGGAGTATTTCGCCCTTCAAGGTCCACGATGCACGCAGCCGTATGTCGGACGATTTCGATTTTGCCCCCCGCCGTGATTACTCGTTTCTCCGGGATGCCCAGTAACGGGATTTTAGCCTTCTCAAACAGAAGGATGCCAGACATACCAGCGAATGACCTAGTAGTCCCCGAATCTACTAACACTCGGACTCTAAGGCCACCGATAATGATGTCGACGTAGAAAGCCAAAGGGGTGTTATCCGAAACCCCATGTGCCAACACATCGTTTGGGGGCATGGGTTCCGGTTTCAACAAAGAGCACGGATCGGTATCCACCTTGGATAGGTCCACGGGTGGAAGTCGTGGAATCGAGGGTTCCTCCTCACTTAATTGCTGCTGTGCAGAAAGGATACATGCAGCACAGGTATGAGAGGCCGGTTTAGGGACGGGTGGACGTGGAGGAGCATGTATCGGATTTACGCGCCTCTGTACCCGTTTTCCGGTCGGCCGGAGTTACATAAGAGGCAGTTGAGAGTGGTTACTCCCGATTTGCGGCATCCCTAACAAAAGATCCTACGCGACTCAGGACATTCTCTGTGATGGTGCCCTACGCCATTCCAATTCCAACATAACAAGTTACTTGAACTAGGCTGCTGGAGTGAAGGAGCATCAACGGGGCCACTTGCAGCGAGAGCTGCTGAGGGGGTCGGAGTAGTACCAGCAGGAGGACCAGCTGGTCCTGATGCGGAAGGGGCTGGACTGCGAGCACGCCTCTCTCGAGTACGGGGTCGGGCTTGAGTATTGCCCTGCCAAGCCAACGGTTTGGCTGGATTTCTATTAGTGACCCGAGGGGGAAGGGAGGAGGGCCCATGTGCCGCGTCAACCGCAAGGTACTCTTCCTCATAGAGACCCTGGGAATCCTCTTCGTCCTCATCTACACTTTCCTCTTCGAAGGAAACCGCTCGAGCGGATGGAGTCCTGAACGACACAGAAGGTCGATGGAAAGGAGGACGCGCTGGTGAGCGCAGTGGGCGAGCAGGGCGATAAGCCAGGCTTGGGCATATCGAATGTTCCGGCCTTGGAGGCGGATACCTATCAGCAGCCTTCTCGTAAATTTTCTCGAGGCGCTTAACAGCCTTCTCCAGATCATCCGTGGTCATATTGTCACGAAGAGCGACTCCGACCTGGAGATTGAAAAAGAGTTTGCGGCGGGTTTGGACCACTCGATCCAACTCAGTAACCGTAGGTACAATACGCATATAGTACCCACGGATACATGCGAAATAATTGTTGACCGACTCATCTTCTGCTTGAGGGCGGAGCGCGAGTTCTTTGCGGATAGCCGTTTGGTAATCAGGGTCCGTAAACGTGGTTTAGAAAATTTCTCGAACTTGTTCCCAAGTTCGGAATTCAGGGAGATGACCCCGATACCAGGTTAACGCAGAACTGGACAGAAGGAACGGAATGCCTCTGATTTTTGGGGTTATTTCCGGCTCAAACCCGGCTCCGATCACACTGGGCATCGGCTCATTATGTTTGTTAAAGAGCTTTTATGAGAATCTATCGGAGGGGATAATTAATCACGTTGAATTGTTAGAGCACGTCCATTCCCGTTACACGTGGGTTTTCGCGCGTAAGAAATTCCACTCGTATTCAAATTGAGTTGGTTCGCGCAGATAGTTAATTAAAATTATGGTTTGTAGATCGATGTCTTCGGGGGGCTTCCCTGAGTAATCCATCTCAGGGTTTCCGAAAATCCGCTCCGCCGATTTCCGGATATTCCATTTTTGGTTTTCATAAATTTCCAGCCCATTCTCGCTGGCATGTACACCGTGTATTTCCGAGTGAGAATTTCCCCCTCTCGACTCCCCTCAGATACCCATCCACGTTTACACGTGGCTATTCTCGCTTCACGCGGGCATTTTTAGCGTTTAGCATTCCGCTCGGGGATTAACTAACCTGAGGCGGCTAATTGTTTAGGGAAAATTATTTTTTGGGTATTGTTGTCTTCGGTTGACTCTCCCGGACATTTTGTCTCAGGGTTGGTAATTTTTGAATTTGCCATTTTCGAGTTATGGCAAGTTGAGTTTTGCGGAATTTCAGCCCGTTTTGGCTGGTATGAAAAATCGATGGATGAATACGGTCTCCTCTCTCTCGCTCTCATTGTCGCTCGCGTACCTTTCCCTCCGAAATTCTCGGAATTCTCGAGTATTTAGGGATTAGCGTGTATTTCTACTCTCACCAAATGTTTATTTCGGCATATGTGAAGTATTTATCGACGATATTAATTTCTTCGAATATTTTTTGTCAGATTGGACTATTTTCTATCAGAGTGCGGAATTTATATTATGATTATTATTATTGTCAGTATTGTTGGTGATTAATTGTGGATTTTTCTTTTTTTATATTTTTTTGAGAGAATTGAAGTGTCTTTTTTTTTTTGTAAAATTGGTGATTCTTGAATTTCAATAGTGAAACCAGTAAGGATAATGTCGATCTCCTTTTTTTTTGCTGTTTTGTAGTTTTGACCGCCCCATTAACCCGTTTCCACCTGAAATCCACCCCTCTCTCCACAACCTACCACACTGTGCGAACCAAGGACCGTTACCTTTCCCCAAAAATTTAGTTTCCTCCCTTTTTTTGTACGTTTTAGAGTTTTTCGAATTGGTAGAGTTGATTTTGTAGATTCCTCCGGTTTGGTAATTCCGGTTAAAAATTACCTGGCGCCCATAGATTTCTGCATTTTTGAGTTTAACTAGATTCAGGGGAAGAAGGGCGAAGGTAATAGGCATTTTAACCTCCAAAAAAAATGTCACGTTAAAAATGGTGCCCGACGTGGGGCCCCGAGGTTATTGGGTGCGAAAATTCAGAAAAATTTTGGTTAGTTTAAATTTTTTGCGTTTCTTTAAGAATTTTTCGTTCTGAACTTTTGCGAATTTGAGAATTTTCGGGATTTTTGTTGCATGGGGCTTCATTTGACCCCACTCAAGTTGAGGCTTCGAAATTGCGACTTAATTCCTATTTCTCTCTTATTTTTCGATCCCGTGATGATCTCATCGCGTCGGAATTTTGTTTTTCGTAACCCCTATTGTTCCACTTTTCTTTTGTTCCGAGGCTTCGCTCCTCGGCTATTACTAGGCAGATCCCTTCTCATGGGTGGGAGCGAGATGGCTTACGGTGACATCAGCGATGATGTCATCGGATTAAATTCATTCGGGACAAATAGAGAGGAATTTCTTTTGTCCTGGCTCCCTTGGCAATAGTCAAGTGGTGAATTTCGAGCGCCTGGGTAGCAAAAGGCGTCGGTTGTTAGGTAGAGGGGGGAAGGTTGACGCCTCGCGTGACTTCCCCCACTCCCGTGTTCACGGCTCACACTCTCCTCGCTGGGGAGAGTTGACTCGTGGTAGGAGGGGAGTGAACCCTCACTCTACTCAGGCGGTATATAGGGAGGCCTCCGGCCCGAGTCCGATTACTACGTTTTAGGGATGCGCGATACTCACTGATGAATCGAAATCGTGGATATCGATACAAATCGGAAATATCGATATAAAAGAATCGATTCTTGGAAAAAAAATATCCTCGTATCGATATATCGATATCATGTTTTCCTTTTTTAACAAAATTAAGAACAAGATTTTTTTTCTTGAAAATTCCTAAAAAAAACTAATAATCTATTCCTGCGATATGTTTGCGTAGCCGATATTGGCTCTCTCGATTAGAATGATGGTCACAGGGACTGAGTATTTCCTGGTTGATAAGTAGCAACCAGAGTTTAAGGGATAAGAATTAGTAGGGGTCCGCAAGATGATGAACTGAAGAATGAGGAACAATCGGAATGATATATCGTCGCATTAAAATCAAAGGGGTGTAAGTTCCATTTCTCTGAGATTTTTTTTCTCTTAATACCAAAGGGGCGTTTTTTTTCCTTCGAAATGGAGATTTCTCAACTTATGAAAGGTTTTTTGTGGACAAATTTCTGAAGTGGCAAATGGACGTAAGTCCGACCAGCAAGTACTGAAGGGGCGTATCTCCAGCACATACGCCTCTTTCTTTTTATACTTTTTGTTTCTTTTCTAGCTCATATTGAGAATGAATAATTCCAAAGGGGCGTAACTCAGGCACATACGTCTCTTTGTTTTTGAAGCAATAATCACAGAGGGGCGTAACTCCAATATATATGTCCCTTCATTTATTACTGTTCGTTCCTATTGATTCATCAAGTATAAATGGAATCACATGCACTACAGCCCTAATAATAAATAATATTTGATTCTACATTAACCTCCCCTCCCGCCCTCTCATCATGAATGTTCAAATTATTTCCCTTTGATTTTTTACTTGAATGAAACAATTTCATGAGAAATATCGGTAACTAAACTAAAATTTTCTAAAATTTTCTTCTAAATTTAGTGGATTTCATTCATTAATTTGATTCATTTTTTTTAATTATGACTGCGAATTTCAGTAAATTATCTGTATGAATCTTCGAGTCGTGACTGCGAAATACGAATGCGATCTGGTTCTTCATCATCTACCAATTTGGTCAAGGTTTTTCGAGAAGGTGCCTGATAATGTGAAACAACTACTTTGAGGAAGTTTTTGAAGCCCGTTCTGTTAACTATATTGAAAGAATCTTTATCTTGGGCTATCAGGTAAACCAAAACATTGGTGATTTTGTCTGCATTGATTTCTCCAGTCAATAAAGAATTGACTTTATTGAAGCATTCATCGATCCGAGGCAATGAAATCTTCGACACTAATTTTTTTCTCTTTTAGATGGATTCATCACGGGCATCACCAGTTGATTCCCCACTAGACTCTGATGTTAACTGTCTCCTTTTGTTTCTAGCACTCGAAACTAAATCTAAGGAGCTATGGTGTGAATCTAAATGCTTTTGTAGATTTGATGTTCCACCGGAATGTACCACAGAGGCATTACAAAATGTACAGGTAGCATGTCTGGTAGTTTTATCGATGAAATAATACCATACTGAACTCTGTGAGTTGTTTTTTAATATACCACCCTCAGCAATCTTATTCGATAGAGTTGGTGTGATATTGTCATCGGTGTTATTCCGTTGGTTCTCATGTTGTCTGTCAAAAGATGAATTCTAACTGCTGCTGAATGCATCACTCAGGGATGTTGGAGATTGAGGATTCAAAGTGCTGCCTGAAGTCATTGAGTCATCAGAGCCACTGTCATGAAGAGATCGAGAGAGATGGCTCTTGGAGAGTGGTCTATTTGGCCGTGCAACTTCTCTGAAGTCAACTTTATCTGTTGATCGGCGTAAAAAACAAATCGAGTTTCTATTCACACTCTCTCCTGTCCCACCTGGACTGTACAGTGATTCAATGAACCTCCAAGTATATGCGTCGTCATCTAAAATAATATTGGGAAAATTATTTTTCGAAAGAATCCAATAGTACGTGCAGAAAACCATTTGATGATAGTGATATTTATGAATGAATCAGGAAGTACTTACATTTCAATTTGAGAAATTCCACTTGTTTCAGTCCAGTTCTGGCAAAACAATGCTCTTCATTAATACGAAAATATATCGTATTTTCTTCAAGATCTGCTTAATCAGAGGAAATAATTAATTAATTGAATTTGTTCTATGAAAACTGGTTCAATTAAATATATGTAGAAATACAACGTCAACATGAGGTTAGAACTTTCGCAAAGACTGTGTGTTCCACTCAGAACAGACACTAAAATCTGTCTTACCGTCGTTCTCATCCATTTTTATCAATTCAGCTATAAACAATTGATAACGTATCAGGATTTTTCTTTTCGATTATATTTTATCAGTTGTTCACTTTAAAAATTTGCTTCATTAACGACCCGTCGTCAGATTCAGCTTTTGATGGTTATGGCCGTGTACACCCAGTGCGTGAACAAGGCACATTTTCACCCAACCTTAACTGTTTAGGAATTAATGTAACTGGGTGTAGATGGGGTCAATGAGATGAAAAATTTTTTGGTACAATTTCTTTTTCGCTATTTTTTTTTCACCTCAAAAGGGTAGAAACAGTAGTAAACAATAGAAAACGTTTAAAAAAAAATATCTCAATTTTGATATTTGTGGAAAAAAATCGAATATAGATGTATCGACCATCGAGAATATCGTCTCAAAAACCCGATATATCGATCCCAAAAATCGGACCTTTCGATATATCGACAGGCATCGCGCATCCCTACTACGTTAACGGCTCCCAAAGTGATAAGTTCTATTTGAATTCGGAGTTGAGGACTTTTTTTTATTGAGTTATTGCGTTTTCGGACTTCTTAACCTTTAGATCAATTTTGAGTTTTGAATCCGTTTGAGTCGTGCCGAGGCCTAGTGAACCCCTCCGGATTATTGGATTATTTGGGATTAATTCTTCGATCTTATTGGACAACTTCAGGCATTCAATCCCAAATTATTAACATCATTATTACTATTATAACTATTCCAGTTTTTTTTTCTTCTTCTTCCCTTTTCTTTCGGGAAAAGGTTATTTTATTGCAATCCGTTATTTGCTAACGGCTTCAATCGATTCTATCGATTTCCTCATTGAGTTTTACACATTGAGCTTAACTGACTTCTCCGAATTTACGTCGGACTTTTTTCAATCTACATATTGGTCCAGAATTGTTTCAATTTTGGTCAAGTTTCCCCTACTCCAAATAAAAATTTCTTTGGGCTTATATAATAATTTATGATTCTTGATCGGTTTAAAGAAAAATGGACGATCGAAAGTCGAACGATCCCACTCCACCTCTTAACGAGGATGGAACTCCTAGGGAACCATCTACGGGTGAGCTTCCCCAGGGCAACAGATCCACTGCCCGTGGTGGACCTCCCGGTACTACTAATCCTAGTACTGAGGCCTCCATTCCTGGTGATAGTATTTCCGGAGCTGCAACTTTTGGGGTTGCTACCGGCAACCAATCCGTCCAAACCGATGGCCCAGCTGTGGAGACTCTCGTATCCCCCAAGAGGAAATATACGAGAAGGACCACAGTCCCCACCGCGAACCCAAAGGTCAAGGTTACGCGGTGCGGTTTCACTAGGAGTGAGACTATTTCCGATGTCGATGCTTCCGATGCGGCTTCCGTTTCATCGGCGTCCAGCCACGGATCCATCCGAGTCGTTGGCACGGAAGATCCAAACTTGGTTAACCAAGATGGCACTCCAGACGAAGAGGCAATCGCTCTGGCCTATAATCGCATCCGCTTGGGGAATGTCCCAAACGAGAGGCGCCCTCCTCAGGGAGTATATCCAGGGATTAATCCTGGGTTCCTTCTCCAGCCACCAATGTGGTCTAGCCAAAATCCTCCGCAACAAGGATATGATCCTTTTGCCGCAGGAAATCCCCAACCATCGGGGCTACCCCATTATCCTTTTGCCGCAGCAGAAGGCAATCCACCGCCGCCAGGGGCACACCCCTACGCCGCGTGGCCATCTTATCCCCCCTATGGGAGAGGTGTTCCTCAATCACAGGGACAAAATCCCCCTAACACAGGGCAGGTTCCTCCCACATCTGGGGAGCGAAATTCCTTGAATGAGAGACAAATCCCACACCCTCAGGGTGTGGTTGGTCATTTCCCGCGACGGGTGATTCCCGTTGACGAGGACTTCCACTTCTCTGATGGGGAGAGTAGGTCAAATCGCAGGGGACCGAAACCCTTGAAGCCAGTATCCCTACTAAATTCGATGAAGAAATGGGACGCGAAATTCTCCGGTCTTCCTCACGAAGGCGTGGAGTTATTCCTGACTAGGATTGAGGAAGGTCGATCCTTACAACCTATCCCTGATGATTTAGAGGCATGTGTAAACGTGGATGGGTATCTGAGGGGAGTCGAGAGGGGGAAATTCTCACTCGGAAATACACGGTGTACATGCCAGCGAGAATGGGCTGGAAATTTATGAAAACCAAAAATGGAATATCCGGAAATCGGCGGAGCGGATTTTCGGAAACCCTGAGATGGATTACTCAGGGAAGCCCCCCGAAGACATCGATCTACAAACCATAATTTTAATTAACTATCTGCGCGAACCAACTCAATTTGAATACGAGTGGAATTTCTTACGCGCGAAAACCCACGTGTAACGGGAATGGACGTGCTCTAACAATTCAACGTGATTAATTATCCCCTCCGATAGATTCTCATAAAAGCTCTTTAACAAACATAATGAGCCGATGCCCAGTGTGATCGGAGCCGGGTTTGAGCCGGAAATAACCCCAAAAAGGGGAGAAATCCACTCGAATAACCCAACAAGAATCACGAAAACCACCCAATCATGAGTGAAAGGGGGGGATCGGCACCTCACAATTGAATTATTCTTCACAAGCACCGTTTTAACGGAATAAAATGCGACGTACGGGGCTGAAGACCCCGTAGNACTCGAATAACCCAACAAGAATCACGAAAACCACCCAATCATGAGTGAAAGGGGGGGATCGGCACCTCACAATTGAATTATTCTTCACAAGCACCGTTTTAACGGAATAAAATGCGACGTACGGGGCTGAAGACCCCGTAGTCGAATAACTAAATGCCGAAATGAATTCGGAAAAATAAATAAACCCAACTAAAAACTCACTTTGGGTTTCTTACCCCTCTTTGGGGTGTTCTTCGCCATCGTGTAGACACAATAATCCAAATATAGCCACTATAATCCTAAGATAGGCACTGTACTGGCACTATTTCCGATGAGGTCAAGGGCCAACGCCGAAGTGCCGAACTCAGGAGCGTCTCGAGACAGCTCAGAGCGCGGAATTCACCGCTCAATCACCCGAATTTTGATTGGTGCGGACACGCCCCTCGAAAGTGCGAATCTAACGACAATTAATCATGACTCTCACGACCTGGCGCGATTATTCAAATCTCATCTAACTCTTTACTAATCATCTAACACAAAACTAGTTCCTTTTTACTAATTATTACGCGAGACTAGGCCGAACTGATTGTCGTTCGGATAATTACTAAGGGTCTTTAGCGCTTCCCACGGATCGGATCTCCGGGATTTTCGGGGTTAAAAGACAGGTGACCGGCACTTGCTATTACTTCACTATTAATTCATTCTCAGCTCATTTTTCTCATCGAAACCCAAAGGCAACCTGGCGATTCGTTGAAGACGATGGTTGCACTCGCTCCAAACGACCTTCCACCCAGAACAAAAAATGTAACCAATTAACCCCTGAAAATCCAATGAAATCGGAGCGCCGGCATTTCAGCCGGACCTAATCGATTACCCGCAAGATTAACAATAGGGTGAACCCCATAAACACAACCGGATGACTCTATAATTTTGGCCCTTTTTCACGATAATTTTTCTGGGCCCTCAAAGACGCGTAATTACTAGTCTTTATCAATAAACGGAACCGATAACTCCAACCAGAAATAAGCCACTCGGAAGTGGATGAGGGACTCTCACTCTCTCGCTCTAGGATTCTTACTCACGGATTTCAATTCAACGTTGTAGGAGTCTCGCTGTTTCCAGATCGTTTTTAGTGTTCCTAACGAACATCCCCACATGTTCGTTACAATATATTATACCACTAGTCATTGACACTGACCAAGTATGAGTGCCGTCGGAGTCGAATCCGTCGGAGTCGCGAATTCCTTCGAAGTTGGTGGACCCATGGTCAAACTTAGTCAGACGATGATGACTGATCTAATTGATGCGTAGGACCTGATAATCTAATGAAGTCTTTGTTGGTCGCTGGTCAAAATGGGCAGTACGATTATGTGACACGCAATATTGGTTTGATCGCTGGACGGAGGTTCATTTGCTGGACAGAAGTCTCTTCGCTGAGCATAGGTTCCTTTGATGAGTAGAAGTTTCTGTTGGCGGTTTAGTGATCCTCTAATCATAGTCCGTTGAAGATACCGGTTGGTACTAGTTTGGAAGACAATCTTCATGATTCCTCATCAACGTGTCTGATTCCGTGGGCACGTTGAGTATTAAGATGGTCCAGCAGATGAGCGATAACGTCTCGCGATGCCTTATCAACGCAGTTTCAATTATAAACCAATCAATCGATGTCCTCGGTGGTCCTTACTCCCCTGTATAGATGAAATTTTCTGTGAAGTTTGATCTCAATTGAGCTGATGTTCGACTACTTGTGTATAGGCTACGCAAGTTCAAGACAATGTTCTAGACGTAGAACGGACGTAGAATGTTCCGTTGTCTTTTCAATACGAATGGCCTTTTTATTTAGCTACGGCTTGGTTCACTCAATGGGGTCATGTACGCTAATCGTCGCTGATCGATGGTTTCCCTTCGAAATGTGTCAAGTGTCTCTGGTTTACATTTGTTCACGTTCTGGTCTGGTGTAACCTGAACTCAGAACTGACTTATCGAAGTTCAAATGAAGAGTTGATTGAGGAAGATCTATCGATGTATACTGGGCGAATTTTCAACACGATGATGTAAATGTAAGTACAGTCAGGAATCATGGAAGCGCAAATTTCATCGATTCCCAAAAGACTTACGCACAAACTGGGCTCGGTTCGATGATGAGGAGCGTAAATCTTCATCGAGGTCCGATAGCTTGTTGCAGGAATGATAAATACGTAGAGCTTTCCAAAGACTGAGCGATCTTGTGATGCGTTTTTAATAGCTGTTCAATAGAATTTCGGTCTCAAAAATTAAATGAGAGGGAAGAATAAGCGATTCATTTATCTTCCCCGCTGTCAACAAGTCAGTGCTGATGTATATTGCCAGGAATATGATAATGTTGTCCGGAAACAGTGTTTGATTGTCCAGAGTGTGCGCCAGGCCAGAAAGTTGGTGTTTTCATCTAGAGTCAAACGATTATTGGCCTAGCTGATCTGAGGGGCTACAAGAATGGATGAGGCGAGGCTCCAGGTAGGCTAAGCTCTGAGCACCAACTAAGATGAATGTACCTGGAGACACGTCAGACAGGCTAACTTGAAGTACTTCGGAAACCCTCAACCCTCACGATGCCTGCGAAACACGTGCCAAGGTCATCTCATCAGCATGGACAAGTGGTTAGCTACTGATCCAATGACGAAAAACAATTGAGTATACATGTAACATCTACCCGAAGGCCAATACGATGAATCTTTGAGCTGGTGTACCTCCTAGTAGAAGATCATCAATTTCATGTAAGGTTTCAATACTTAAGTGACTCCTTACGGTCTCGGCCCTAATCGGACCCGACGTCTTAATGGTGGTCGAGTCAGAGATCTTAACGTTGGTCACCTTGGAGGTCAGAACTGTGGACGGAGGCCTGAACCCTCCACAAATCGGTGATCTAAACCGCAGACACTTCGAAGATCTGAATGCTGGATGAATCGGTAGCCTTGACGTCGCACGAGTCACATGCTCGCCCGGTGATCAAGACGGAGGCCTTGACGTTGGTCGAATCAGAGGCCTAAATGGTGGACAATGCGGAGGCCTTGATCACATCAGAGATCTGAACTCATTTTGGAGGCCCGAATTGTTTGATTGTGTAAGCTCAAGGTGTGCGCATTACTGCTGGTTGGTGAGAACCGGCGAATGTGAGGTTTCGTGGGACTGTGTCGAGGAGGACTACGAGACGGAGTCGCAGATGGCGCTTGACGATTCTTATGCCCAAGGTGGAGAATAAAATAGGGCCTCTCCTTCCAGTGATGGCATCTGCAGGTGATCTGGCCCACCTTGAGGCTGTGTTTCCTCGTACAGCAGTAACGGACATAGAGCCGTTCAACTACTCCCTTTCTAGCGATGGGCGTCAGGCTCTTAAAATCATTACACGAGGCAAGGTAATGATCCCCAGAAGAGGCAGAACGAACCAGAGTATTATACCTTTCTTGCTTCTTCTTCTTGTATCTTCAAAGTGGACTGGATTTCGAGAGCAGGACGTATAGATTGACAACTGTCCATCTAAACATTATCAATTGCTTTGGACTGATCCATACATGCATACGCCCACATACACACAAAACAAATCAAAAAACATTCCACCGATCCGGCTGCAAGAACCAAAATGTTCGATGCCTTGTTATGATGGGAACATTGAGCGATGAGCAGAAAAAAACAGAGGATGTTTAAGGAGAGGAGTTCGAGGGTCTATAAATCAAGAACATTTTACGTTGGTCAAATAAGTCAATTTAATCACAATAAAAGTCACTGTATCCACTTGTCATAAATAAAGCGAAGAACAATAGTTTTTACGAGAGTAAAGTAATAAAGGAAAAGCGAAAGCCACGTGTGAATGATGCGAAGAAGAAATTGCAAATGAGAGCGATTAATAGCCCACGAGGTAGGAGGTGGCGATAATGGAGAGGTGTGAACGTCACCCTATTAAAATTGGAGTGTTGATATTGGGTACATGACACATGTCCATCACGTGGCGCTTCAGGTGCCAAAGATCAAAAGTCATCGCTCATCTTAGGTGAGAGATCAGATCAGCTGTGAGTAGGCCATAGATGCATGCAAGCGGAACGAGTATGTGTGCATGTGTGTGGGAGTATTTGATTAATAACCGAACTAAATAGATTATTTATGTTCAGTTGGATCCCATTAACTGGGATTACATATGAAAATAATAGAATATCGTTTATGATATAAAATTGAACTTCAAGAATGAAAACTTTTCCCGTGAAAAGATGTTCTGAACTGTCAGAGTCAATTCTTTGAATTGAAATAATCTTGGCAATATTTTCTAATTAAAAAAATCTCAAGTTCCTTAAAATCTATTCCTGGAAATCCATTCCTTCATCCTGTTATACTGGATTTTGATGCAGCACTGCAATACTCGTTCCTGAGCCATCATTGAAGTCCTGGATTTTTTAATTTCCTGTCTTCTGGGATTCTTAATCCGTTCCTCCAGAGTCATTCTGATATCCTTGCCCTTCTTGATAACGATATGTATTTCTGACGTCGAATTCATCCCGGTTGTCTTAATTCATGTGTCCCCATTGGATTCCTTGGATTCCCCGTTTCATGTTCTTCAGATTCCCATCACGTCACTCGTAGTGATGCTCTCAAGGTTGAAGAAGTTTTATTAATGAAATATATATTCCATTCACGATTTAAAATTCACATATCATTAAAAATATTAATCATTCATTATGATAATTTTTAAGAAAATAGTACCTATCGATTATCGCGTGTAAATTGGTGTTTATCGTGTTAAAAGAGCTGGTGATCATTCTTGTCCGGTTAAAAAATGTATACTTCCACCCGCCTGGACGAAAAAACTATTGGAAGTGTGTGAAGGTTGAAGTCCGAGGAGACGTCGAGGACTGCAATTACACGAGTCAGAAGAGATTTTCTTGACCCGCTTAATGCATAAACTAAACGAACTAAAATGCCTTTTTATGGAAATGCCTTTTTATCACATTGTCCACAATGTGATGAAAAAATTATCTTCCGCCGACAAATTACCCTTATTGCTAACAAACAGGTTCAAGTTTCGACGATTATTTTTTTCCATCATCCACTTTGAGAAGAGTATATTGTGCACCAAGGACAGACAGTCATGATATCACCACCTATGGTTCACCTGAAATCCCAACTATTTCCAAACATTGTGAAGTAGCCGATCCGTTCCTAGGAATTATTTAAAAGTAATTTTTCTTCGAAATTTCTTTTCTATAAACTGTGTCACTAATAGTATTCACATTACATTATTCTCTTATTTATAATGAACATGAAAAAACTTTATTTTGACAGACGATATTTACCGATTCTTAAAAACTTCCCTACGCGTTACATCCATGAGCCCTGGATAGCACCTCTGAGTATTCAGCGTGCGGCAAAGTGCATCGTTGGACGACATTATCCATTACCAATGGTGAACCACGGCCAAAGTTCAAGGACCAACATTGAAAGAATGAAACAAGTTTATCAACAGCTGGTCAAGTACCGGAGTGACGGTGAGTCAAAGACGGCCTTTGCAAAGTTACACTCTTTCTTCATTTTAATTCTAGTCCAGTTATAGTAGAGTTTTCGTCATCAGTACTTTTTCCAACTGTTAACTCACCTCAATTGATACCTGAAAGTTCCCTTTTGAATTATATTTATCCAATTTTCTCGTATTTGCTATCATAATTTACAATTAATTAACAGGAATGAAAATTTTGCACTGAACACATTTCAATCTCAAATCTCTTTGATCATGTTCCCTGCAGATAGCGGAGAAAATTGACTGTCGACGTACGTCGGGAATCTATATTGAAAAATGTATTGCAGATTTTGCGCCAAAGTGTCAGCCGTCATGCTACACTTCGTAGAACCCTTGCTGCATTCCATCCCCAGATGGCAATTACAAAGAAACCTAGTGGTTATGTTGTTAAATTTTATGATTTTGCATAAGCAACGGGAGAAAGTCAGATCAACAGGGAGTATTATGAAGGATAATCCAAGAATGAAAGAAAGGAGGAAAATTCTTCAACTTTTACGTATTATCGATTGAGATGAACATTTCACTACAATGATGATGGAATGGAAAAATTATTGCGACCAACCCTCCATTTACATTAATCAGTAATACCGCGAATACTAGAACAAAATTTCTGATGGATAAAATCTGATTTGCGAAGGCGGAGGTGCCAATATCCGCCATCAACTGATTGGAATTGTATTAAATATGATACAAGGGTTCTTAACGAATGAATTCTGGATGCAATTCAAAATCAATATCTTGTCATATCTGCCTGAAAGGTACACTTTTCGAAACGGTTTAGTGCAGGTAAAGCGGTTGTTTTTCGCACCCTCGTGCGCAAAAGCAACCATTTCACCCCCACTACTGTTCCGAATAGTGAACTCGGCAAGTACCACAAAAAATAGGATATGTTTCATGTACCTGCGAAAAAGTGGAACTCTATGCAGTAGTAACACAATACAGTATTCAGGTTGTATATCATGGATGATACGCTCATTCAAGATGCCTGTGAAGAACTTATATAAAGTATTCATGTACGTGATCGATCGATAATTCTCCAAATCGGAGAAGTGCCTCTTTTTCGGGAGCAACATACTCCTTCTCTCCACCAATCATTCAGGAAGAGGCTCAATGCCCTCGATGAATGCCGCGAATATCGGAGGTAGATAGCCATGCACAGAGGTAAATCTTTTCCACCAGAAGGCGTTGATGCCACGGGGCTCCGTAGCGGCATGGTTCTTCATGCCCCGGTATAGAGCTTGGACCTCTTTCTGCGTGACTGGTGCGAATTCCGAAAGCTGTCTACGATGCACCTGACAGAACTCCACAACTGAAATCCACAGCTCGCTCGAATTCGGACAGGAAGTCAGAATTGTCAACCACCCGACTTAACCACTTCTCCAAAGACCGCTTCGTGGTCCCTCCAACGCGCACTTTTCAACAAATTTCTTTTCACTTACAAGGAGGATAGCTTTATTCAACGTGTGATGATGGTAGCGCAAATTTGAAGAGATTTTATGAACGTAGATAGTGAATGCTTTACCACTGTTGATGAAATCAATCACCCATTGGATGCGCGATGCCTGCTTCCCCGCCTCTTCGATCTTGCCCTGAAGGTGAGCGATGCGCCTTCGTGTTTTCGCCTCAAACGAACTCACTCTGGGAGCTTGAGACTTCAACGGAAGAGCCGCATCGTACACAGTCTAGTTCAGGCGAAGCCAATTAATATCCTTAGGGTGGGTGGTAGATAGCGCCTCATTCTCAGATGACAGTTGTTTAGGCCGGAGATGAAACTTCCCGTTGATTCTCTCCCTTCTTGCCTTCATTCCTCGTGACAACCTCTGAGAGTCTTCACCTCTCTGTTGGGTCGGCTCCTCCAGCTGCAAATCATCACCCCCCCCCCCCCCCC
>NW_021680871.1:69354-74611 GCF_001412515.2 Diachasma alloeum | reverse complement strand
CAAATCATCCCCCCCCCCCCCTCCCTGGGACACCCAAGGCAGATGATAATCCAACAGCTCCCGTGGAACAAGCGGCAAATCATCTCCCAGCCGACACAAGCGGGCGACTTGATTTCTCAGATGTGGCTATGTGAAGTGCGAAAACTCAGGCTGCATTGCGCACCCCAAGTCTCGCATCCTTATCAATGGTAGACGATTCAAGACTCGAATTCGTAAAATATTGGCGAATTCCCTATACCATCACCATACAATGAATAAGGAAGTGGTTGTTCTCTTAATGATTAGGGAGAGATTTGTGGAAAAGGTGCGCCTTCTAGGGACCACGAAATGGTCTTTAGAAAAAGAGTTATGCGGTGGAAAATTCGGCCTTCCACTCAGATCTCGACTATTGGTTGGATCCGCGCACACCTGCACCTAATAGCAAACTTTCGGTCGAGCGAGTTGAGTTCTGGATGGTCAGCTCCCTGATCTAATTGGGGAGGCTCCATCCCCTAGAGAATGTTCCGCGTTCTGTTAAGAGCATCGTCCGCAGCGCGCGAAATTTGCAGGAATCACTCAGGAAGTATGTTTGACATCAGTCGATAATCGCAGGTCGCTAGCTCTAGTTCAGTTCAGCGGGATGCCGTTACCGACCGATCTTCACTTACTGCCGCTCTTCTCACTTCAACCTCACTATCGTTCCGGCAGTAATCATTGTGACTGTTAAACCTTAAATTGAGTGACAATATATTGTGTTTCATGGAAATCACCTGCGGGCAGTGGTTTTTTGGGACCCGCTCACCCACTCCCGAAAATCCATCTACATTTCATCCATCCCTCACATATTCCACCAATGCTAGATCCGGCATCGAACAAAGTGATCGAAAATATTACGAGCTATGCAGAACAGCGCCGTTTCCGGTCTTGATGGTGTCAACGCCTTTTGGTGGAAGAGATTTACCTCTGTTCATGTTCATCTGGCTCGGATATTCATGGCATTCCTCGATGGTAGTGAGCTTTTTCCTGAGTGGTTAGTGGAAGGAAGAACTGAGCTGCTCCCAAAGAAGGGGGACTTATCCGATCCGACGAATTATTGGCATATCATGTGCCTGAATGTTCTTTAGAAGCTTTTCACCAGAATCTTGAATGAGCGTATCCTCCACGATATCAAACCAGAGTCGCAGCAAATTCATGAACAGTGAGGTGAGCAGCACGTAATGTTCAATTCGATGCAGTACCATCGCAATCTGTCAGTGGCCTGGGTCGACTATCGCAAGGCATTCTAATTTTTTTGCCATTGGAGTGCTTCGTGGTAGAAGACCACACATAGTGAGGTGCATTAAATATCTCTCGCCACTTCGAAGAACGCGCTTCGCTATGTCATCTTGTAAATGGTAGCTGATTTTGGTCTTCTTGCAACTCAGGAGAGGAGTCTTTCAGCGTGATTCCCGGAGTCCTCTCTTATTTTAGATCTCACTAGTGCCGCTGGCAGTTGTACTGCGTTATACTGGAGGATATGAAGCCGGGAGACCTGGCAATTGGAGCCTCACGTTAGCCATGTATTTTACATCGATGACCTGAAATTTTGTGCCTCAGGAGCGCGATATGTCAAGCTTCAGCTTGATGTTTTCACGTTGTATTCGCGCGGGCTCGACATGAGTTTTGGGTTGGACAAATGCGCTGTTTCCTACTTGAAGAGGCGCAAAGTTGGCAAGGAGGTGGGTGATCTTCAGCTTGTGGATGGAAAAGTCATACGGCATCTTGGCGCCAAAGAGTCATACCGATATTTTGGCTTACGTCAGCGATCCATAGTGGACGCTATTGTAGTCAAAGAGACTCTTCGCTGGAAATATTGACAGCGACTCTGGAAAGTTTGGAAATCCGAGCTTTCCGGCAAGAATCAAATTGCCGCAACCGTTATATTCACTGTTTCAGTGCTTCTTTACTCCTTCGACGTCAAGTGGGGTAGAGATGCATTGAAAGAGCTGGACAGAAATACCCGAAATCTGACGAGTATGCACAGGGGTCTGCATCCACGGTCTTCGTGTCCGCGGTTATATTTTCCACGAGAGAGTCGGGAATGAAGATTTCTCATTTTGCAGTCTCTTTATGAATGTCAGGCCTTTCGTGAACTGATCAGATGGTCAGTTCTCTGATGATTCACTGGCCAGCATGGTCAAGTCTCGACGAAGAGCAGGCATCAAGGAGGCGGAGCAGTCCACCTTGCTTCGTTAGCACGTCGACGAGCTCATGCATGCCGTATTCTTCCGTTAAATGGAAGAGCTGGGTCTGTCCATCAAGCTGACCTTTTCTTTCTTGAAGACTGCTGGCTTGATGTCCAAAAATGAGGGTTTCATTTGCGCGTGTCAAGATGGCTAATAGATACCCTAGTCTATTGGAATCACGTTATGGGGTTGCAAGTTTCAGACATCCGGTATCAGGCCTGCAGGCCCTCCCCGGAAATTCTAATGCATCTTTTATCGGCTTGTTCGACGTATCCAATCACTAGTTATATTCATCGTCGTAACGCTATTCAACGCCGTAACTTTGAGAACATGGTATCATTACTTGCGGCACTCCTATGCGATCAACAGAACTCCGGTACTGCCAGTTGCTCCAGGAAATATTGAGTCCGTTGTTGGAAATGAGAGCTGTAACATTTACTGGAACTTCTCGTTCACGACTCTCAGGCGAATCGTTACAACCGCATTTTCTTTGATTATGATGACAAAATCATCTATGTCCGTGAGTTCTAGGTTCCAGCCGCAGATCAATACATCGGCTAAAGCAAAGTAGAAACAGCTCAAGTATCAACCGTTCCTATTTGAGTTACGTAAAATTAAACGAGGTTTCAGAGTTAAGTTGGTTATCCTTTTTCTTGGTTCTCTGGGATGAATGAAACAGTTTTTCATTTCTGCTTTCGAAAACTTCCCGGCCTGTAGACGTAATGCATATATAATGGCTGGCCAGGTGTAGAAGCCCTTCCGTCTACTTAGGCAGCACGTTTCTAGACAGCAGTAGACCTCTCCCTTTTATTAGAGGAAGCACTGCTGGATAGGGATTAAAAAAGTTTGTATCATTTAGCTCACTGCGCGATCGTTGATGTGATGTCGGAATCCTCGAGGATCGTTCAGCGATCTCATTCGTTCAGCGAGAGCCTTCGTCATATACCGAAATCATGTCTGACCCGAACAATGGGAAAAGGAATGACCGAATGAAAAATAAAATATTTCAATTAGACATAGTTATTGATTGGCTTATATGTATGAAGTGAATGATTAGCAATGTGTCTGAGGAATTTTCAATACTCAAGTAATTTTCGAGAAATAATTTTTTTGTTATAAAAATTTCAATCAAGAGGATCGTTTCCAATCATCCTTCGTTGCCGGAGGTGACGAAATTCAATATAAAGTAGTCAAAGATTTACCACATAAATATCGTATACCTCCCTGGAATACACCGATTCTATTGGTTACCATTATAAGAAAAGACACAAGCATAATTATCAAATAGCCGGATGAAAAGATTAATTGTAGATATGTATACTTTCAGCGCACTACACATGTTTCGCACAGCTTCAATCGCTGCCTCCGGAGTCCTCAGGAATTCGTAACAATGCCTCTGGATGACCGTGTTCACATAACACTTAGGAGACTATGAATATTACTTGGACCATTACAGGAACTGAAGTGGACTATACTGACCGCCGAAAGTAGGATAAGAGATCGCCGTAATTGAGTGAAATGGATCTGGATTGCATATTATCAAATAAATTCTACTACTCAACACCGTATGCCATTGGTGCAACTCTCTATCAGTTGACTCAGTTATTAGATGCTCTCTGCGATTCTTCACGTTCTAAGAAATATAGTGACCAACTTTCTGTGCAAAACTTCTTCATTTAAACCACCCTTTCAGAACACCAGTTACCGTAACCTAATACACGTTAAAGATACGCAAAACCCACATTTTTTTTGTTTGGTTAAATATATTCTCAATATTTTTATTTTCTCCTCATAGAAATTGGGTGTATACATAGGCTGTAACTTTATTACTGGAATACCTCCTGGCCGCAGATTCATGCACCCCCCTGAATGCTAGAAAAATAAAACGAAAATCAATTATGTAACCAATTTTGAATAATCAACGATTAAGGGAGGCCACTAAGGGAGCCGGGTTATGGCACGTAAGAGTGAGTGGTAGGGGTTAATTGAGGTTTCGTAACAGTGCGTCAGAACTGTCAATTTCATGTGAATACCCCTATAGTATTGGGAAGTGGCGCGCTCAAGCGTTTTTTTTTTTCATCAGAAAAACCGTACATAAGTGTCTTAGTCGTGCACACCAAATACACCATAGGTGCAGAACTCATGCACAATTAACGGGTCACAAATGCACTACTCGTGCGCGATTGGTGCGGGACAAGTGCACTACTCGCGCCATAACCGGGCCTCTTCATTGGCCTACGTTGATTGTTGATTATTCAAAACTGGTTAAATGATTTTTTTTTTAGTTTTCTAGCATTCAGGGTGGGGTTCCTGAGCCTGTGGCCGGGAGGTATTCTACCAATGAAATTACACCCTGTATCCTGTGAGATTTTGATAATAATTGTGATATTCTGTAAAATGTCGTCAAATTCTAGGGGAATAATGATATCAGTATATGTGCTACTTCATCAGAATCCACTGAATTCTATTCAAATTATTCATTTTTGGTCGGGAGTTTGGATGATCTGAGTAATAAAATATCGGTACTCTCCGAACAATCTGCCAAAATTTTCCAAATTTGCCAAATTTTCCATCAATTTACCATATTTTCTCGTAATGTCTGCAGCGCTTTGAGTTCTCGTTCCACTGATTGAGTTTCAATGACATTTTTAGCTATAATATCCCAAGATTTTCAAACTCCAATACCGAGGGGTATCAGGGGATTATTTTGTGCGGGTCGTGGGGAGA
Organism: Diachasma alloeum; assembly: GCF_001412515.2. NCBI lineage: Eukaryota > Metazoa > Arthropoda > Insecta > Hymenoptera > Braconidae > Diachasma > Diachasma alloeum. The sequence continues at coordinate 69,680 of NW_021680871.1, read as the reverse complement.
GAGGTATATTCGTGGACAAGGAAATCAATAAATCGAAATCCAATCTTCGAAACAGGGCCCAGAAACCAATATCTTGAACTGTAGGTGGCAAAAGGCATATGTTGATAGTCAAATAAAGAAACTCGATTGTACTGACATGTTTCGCTATTGCACAAGACTAAAAAGGCTTAAAAAATGATTCCCATTCGAAGGTATTAGAGAGAGGTGGAACTATCATGCACGATGTGAAGACGAATCCGAGAGAGAGAGTGAGAGAGAGAGAGAGAGAGAGAGAGAGAGAGAGAGAGAGAGAGAGAGAGAGAGAGAGAGAGAGAGAGAGAGAGAGA
>NW_021680871.1:0-68272 GCF_001412515.2 Diachasma alloeum | reverse complement strand
AGAGAGAGAGAGAGAGAGAGAGAGAAAATATACGCATTTTCCTATTTCTGGACGATGACCATCTGAATAGTAGGTTTTAGAGAGCTTTCATAGTAATTTCTAGGTTGTCCGCTATTCGTAATATTTCAAAATTGTAAATATTATCCACCAAAAAGGTAGAAAAGGAGAGCTAGGGAGCTTAAATCAACATGTGGGTATTTTACCGGAAGAGAGCATTTCGAAACCGAAAAGGGAGATTTTGTGCATCGAAATAGCTAGCTTTTGGTATGGAATGATTCATAATCTAATAGAGAGCTCTTTAACTAGTCTAACAGAATTGAATTCATTTCATTTTTGTGGATTCTGTTACGTCATAACCCTGTAAAAATTTTATTTTCATTTTTTTTTCAGAGTTGCAGGGATTATGAAAGAATGCGCAATACTTGATTTTCTCATGTGAAAAAGATATTTATTAGAACCCGTCTCAGTACAACTATAACGTATCACGTCTAGACGCGAAGTGAGGTAAGGAACGACAGGCGCGTGCCAACGGGCAGCGCGGAGTATACATTATATAGATGAGAGAGTCGAGCACGTGAGAAGTCCAGAGCGGGCGCTCTACATTTCCGACACTCCCTCCCAAACGGTCCTGGCTATCTCTCATCTTAATGATTTCTTGGTAGGCCTTTTGTTTAATTATTTCCTAGATGACAGAAAACATAGATTAAATATCAGTATTCATAGAAGTCTCTGTTGGATGGTAGTAGGTGCCAGATGTGTCTACATCGAGCTCCCTACGTTTCATTTCGAGTGTACTCAGTGCTGTTAATACCGTAAGATTATCCCCCAGGACTTGTGTTTTTATGAATTTTGTGATCTGTTTTGTGAAATATAAACTCTTCAAGAGGCCTAATCATGGAAACTACAGAGGAAATACGCAAGATTATGGGCAGTTTCACCTCCGCTATACAATCATCTCTGGACAATCTCTCCGAAAAAGTTGAGATTTTAACTCAATCAGTTGAGTTAGTGGAATCATCACATAAAACTATCCAAAAAGACTGTATCTTAATGCAAAAAGAAATAATCTTACTCAAGGACCATATTGACACGTTACAAAAATCATATAAAAGGAATAATTTAATTATCTTCAGAGTTCCCGAAGATGAAAGAATCAATAAAGACTTGTTTGGATTTGTCACAGACCTTCTGGTCAGGTTGGCAGTCAGGTACGCGAGGTTTGCTTGGACTCTGTGTACAGAATCGGGAGAAACACAAGCACGAGCACGCCAATAGTTCGGTTCACAGCGGTACGTTGGAAAGCCGAAATCTTCAAATATGGTACTAAACTGAGAGAGCTTGGATATGCAATATCCAATGATCTCACAGTTGATGAAAGAACAGAGAGGAGAAGCAAGTTGTCGACAGTTAAATAGCTGAGAGACACTGGTATCGTCGCCAAATCAGGGGGATCCGTCGTATTAGTAGATGGCAAAGTTTTGTCTCCTGAAAAGCTCGCGTCTATTCAGTCGACCCCGCTTAATCCCTTCCCTACGGAGATGGAACTTGTCGTCCCGAAGATGCCGAAACCCAAAGTTTCTCCCAAAGATATGAAGGAAAAATCAGTGACCGATGATGGGAAGTCTAAAGTGAGGTCAGGATACTCTTCTTCGTACTCAGAATCCCAGACGAGTGTACGAAAGTGGAGGAGCAGCAGTGGTGCAAGTCGCGACAATAAGGAGAACCGTAAGCCAAAAGCTGTCGCTGAACCTGAGAAATGGCAATCAACGTCGCTCCCCTCCTCGTCCGGCTATAATCAGTCAGCTGAACCGATCCCCGTAGAGCGTATGAAATCAATATTTACATCAGCTGATCAGTGGATTATACGTGTTGTTTTTTGGAACTTGTACGGTTTTCACAACACTACTGAACTGGCTAACGCCTCCATTTTCAACGATGTGCTATATTTAAGTGAAACCTGTGTGACTCTCCCAGCGTTAGTAACTCTCTTCATAAACATTACAACATTATTGAATACAGATCTACCAAGATTCACAATAGTGGAAGGGCCTTAGGTGGCTTATGTGTCGCTATCCCCAAGCATTACTCTGTGTTAGACATAATAATGAAGGACCCGAGATGGAATTTTGTTCATGTTAAGATCCAGTCAGTCAATGCAATAATCGGTTGCCTATATTTACCACATGAGTCTCTCACAACCTTCACAACAACTCTCACCGAATTGAAAGAAACACTTGACGCAATGAACACTCGATATCCGGATGACTGTGTTCTTTTGGGTGAAGAATATAAGTATCACCTAGGATCCCAGAATGGATTGCAACCGTACGCTCTACCATTCGGCTCCCCTTTCTTATCCTCGAGATATTCCATGGACCATCAATTTAATAGAAGAGGTGATCTTTTGATGGGAATACTGGAGGAGCATGGAATGGTCATACTGAACGGCAGATCGCAGTCTGACAATCCTGGAAAATTCACCCATCTCTCTTTTCAAGCCCAGTTTGCAGAGAGTGTAATTGACTATGTATGTGTCAATCTCAATCAGATCTCGTTAATAAGTGACTTTTACGTAAACATGTTCCCAACAAACTCTGACCATTACCCGGGAGTTGTTGAATTAAATTTTCAAGAACCAATGAAAATTGAGCACACGAAAACTGACGGATATCCACGTACCAAAATTCAAGCGAAACTTTAACCAGTCGACAGCCAGCCTTTGGCAAATTCGGAACTTCTCTCGCGTAGAGTAAACCAACAGGTCGAGTTTTCCGGTGGATTCCGAAAAACCGAAATCGAAGTTTATCAGAAACGACATCGGGAAAATTACTCAAATTTGGTATAGTTACTAGTAGTGCTGTATCATTGGCTTAGAACCCAGATTAGATAGAACTCAATTTTTCTTCAACTCACTATTAATTTAAAGTGTTTTTGCCTTAAAGAAAGCAATTAGAATCTCAAGTGGTGAAAGAAAGTCTACTTCCGATCGTTAGTAGCACACAAAGTATACGGATTATAAAAATTACCGCAAAAAAAACTTCGTATAAATTGGATTAAAAATATACGTAAACCAACTTTAATAAAGATCTGCCAAAAGTGAGGACAAAAACCAAGATAATTCATTTAGGATCTCATCCAGTAGGAAAAGGAAAGAGAAAAATCAATTGTAGGTCAGAAACCGCGTATACAAAATTGAATTAGAGCAAGAACAATGTCACATGTTTCCGTTTAGGTAAATATACTATCAACCTTGCTCGACCCTGCCCTCTTAAAATTGTTCTGTCCTCATCTGACAAGGCCACTACTTTAATCCACACCGCTTCACAGTTACGACACCGTCCAGATGCATCAGAGATGCAGAAGCAAATCTCGATCCTTCCGGATCAGACGGAGTTCCAACGGCTACAGTACAAGCGTTTGAAGGAGAAGTTGGAGACGAGGCGAAGAGACGAGAACAACCCCAACCTCAAAATCATCACCAGGAATGGCGCCCCGAGGGTTGTTACGATAAGTCAGCATCCTGGGCGCAGGGTACAGTAATCAAGACGTCATTTATGAAGGAAGCTGAGACCAGTAGAGATGGGGATCATTCCCTCTGTATTTATTTGCAAAATGTCAGTGAAATGTGCGGCAGGCGATCACAGGTGAAGCTATCGTCGAGATTGAGAGAGGAGGGCTGTGTTGGAATAACCGAGACCTGGCTTTCCGGAGACCGGTACTCAGCTGAGTACTTCGACATGGATGTATTTGAGGTGTACAGATGTAATCGCAGGATACCTCTAATAAGACTGGTGGAGGTGCTCTCTTAGTCGTAAAATTGAACATTAAATCTACCACTCTTGATGTGAATGTTTTGAATGACAATTTTTTGAGTATAGATACCGTGGGGGCTGAACTCTTGTTTAATTCGGGTCATGTGTGTATTTTAGTAATTTACATTCCACCGTGGGTGAAGCTAGATATTTATAATGATTATCCGAAGGCGCTCTCTGAATTTGTATTTACCAATAACAAAAAATGCATTCTTTTAGGGGATTTGAATTGCAAAAAATACTATCGCCGATATGGCAATTAAGTATGTGAAATCATATAGGAGTGTATGAATTATGTTCTTGTAAACTGCGTCAAGATCCGGCATCTTGTTCTTTGACTGTATTGGTTTGATGATATGTGTGTATATCTGTTAATGAAAATTATGATAATGTAAATTACGATTTGACCCCATAATTGGCCTTGGTTGTTGGGTCTTGAATAAATAAATAACAAATAACCAATAACAAATTAGTCTAACTCTCCGTATTCTTCATCAAATAAGAATTAAAACTCTGTAATAAATTGTAAAATCATTTCCAAATTTGACTTTAATAAATAAAAATAAAACTGTCAGGAAATCTTTCCGTTTCAAATAAATTATAGTTTTTGTCACATTTTAAAGATTTCTTTAAAAATTACTCCTCATTGTCCCCATACAAAATTCAACCTCTCAACAGCGAGTAACGGTAAGCGTCGTCCTTTTCACAAAAAAAAGAGATAGGCAGTTTAAATCTATAAACTGTCTATTGGTAATTTCTATTAAAAATCACGGAGATAAACCAAAAACTTATCCTCCGACGCTGGATAACATCTCCGGACATAACAGTAGGAATTTTTGGCTCAGTCGGTAGGACACGTTTACACTTCCATTGGCGCTTATCATGCTTAAGAGAGTTGAAAAAGTAATATTAATAGAGGGTTTACCTTCACTAAAGCCACCAAATTTTGCTCAAAATCCACTGTCATTTTTTCTTCCATTTTAATCGCATTATTGTCCCCCTGATCTTTCATTAAAATGGATGAGAGAATCAACCTGTCATTCAGAGGACATCCTACCAATCCACCCATCGCCACTTCCACCTCTGAGGATTATGCTGGGGCTAGGGATATAGCTTTGTCGATTCCCGTATTCTCCGAAGAAACAAGCCATTGCAGTTTTGAGGAGTTTGAGTATAGCGTTAGAACAAATCTAGACTCAGTCCCTGTTGAAAATGAGAGGAAAGGAGAATACATTATTCAAATTGCCAAAAGAGTAGTCCCTCCTGCTAGACTCCTTATCACAAATCGTGGCGTATCTAGTGTGGAGGATATCCTTACGATCCTAGCTGAAAAATATGGAGAGGCAAAGAAGCCTGATGCTTTCCTATATCAAATGCATAACCTGATAAAATATCAAGATGAATCCCTAGATGATTTTCTTATGAGATTGGCAGTACTGGAGCAGAAATGTTCTAGCGCGATTGATAGACAAAACCCAACTGAAGCCCATCGCGCTGAGCCCAAAAGGTTTGCGACACAGCAAGCATTCGTAGATTCAAGGAATATGCCTCACCTTCTCTGCGAGACCAAATTCGAACGAGGAATGCAGACTCTTTGGATAAAATCCTAGCTATCCTCAACAAGGAAGAATATCGGTTTCAGCCTGAGGTCCCTGTCTTTGAGATGAGGCCAATGCAGGTCTATGCTTCTTCAGACTATCCAACTGTTGATCAGTACCTTCCGCAGATGGGGAAATCCTCTGCGAGACCAATGCAGCCAAGTTATAGCTATTCCAACCGGGGGCAGGATGCCTCATTTAACCATCAGCCAAGGTTCAATAGAACTCTACGACCGTCCAACTATTTCGATCCCCGCTATAAGAGTCAAAACCTGAGTAACCCATCCGGGTACGATAATTACAACGTTTAGTCTAATAATTATCGTTTGAGGAATATGCCGCCGAGGCCAGAGAATGCACCTCCTCCTCGGGAGAATGTCCAAAATCCGGAGCCCCACCATCAACAACCCTTACTACAGCAGCAAGAAGATATCGCAGTAACAGTGGGTCTATCATGGTCGGAGATCTATGGAAATCTTGATGGCCGCAATCAGCCTTCATGCCCAGCCTATTCAACGGGCGGTCCAGTCTCCGTCCTGTCTGGAAACTCGAGTATCTATCAGCGACTTGATCAGCAGGATCAGAGGTTGTGTCAACAAGGAGAACATCTGAGACAGCATGGAGAGTGATCGACCCAATTTGGCGACATACTCCGAGCATTATCAAATATGCTTGATAAACTGACTACGGAGGTTTCGGGTCATAGGACGTTACGATCCAGAGACCATTCACGTGATCAAGGCAGCGGTACGATGCAAGCCCCGGGGATTCTTAGCACTGGACCCCAATACACCCAAGGGAAGAATTTAAACGGGAGCGATGATCGTCAGAAGGGCGTATCTGCGGGCAATCAGAAAGAGTCATCAAGCCACTTCGCCCAGCTCTCCGTGGGAAACACCCAATAGAGGTAGAGACCATTGAATATGCTATTGGGGGTGGGCCAAGAATGATTCTGAAAAGCAACGATTCCAACGGGTGTTGGATAAATGTTTTGGTTGATACGGGTGCCTCCATCAACCTGATCACCTAGAACTCGTTACTCGATTTATCAGATCTAGACCAGCGGGAGCGCATCAAGATTGTTGGGCTACCCAATGACCGAATGATGCCCCTAGGAACGATAAGGATTCCTCTGTTAGAAGAAGTCAGTATTAATTTTCACGTGATACTCGTTGATCAGATTGCTGGGGGTTATGGAGCAATCATAGGGGAGGAATTTCTTCGTCAATCCAAGGCTTTTATATCCTTCAACACGCAGACTATTGCCTACAACCTCAGCCCTCTTAGCCTAATGCATTTCTGCATGGGACCCTGCCAGAGGAAACACGGAAAGAGCTACCATGTTAGAAATAGCGGGGGTGGACCCCTGGTGAATGTCAAAACCAAGCAGTTTTTAGGGAAAAGCCAGTGCTTATTGATTGACACTGGCTCAGACCTGAATCTAATGGAGAGTAACGTCCTTAAACCCTATATAAAAATCGAAAAGTCAGTTCCAAATCGGATAGGAATTACCAACGATCTGATGTCTATTGTGGGAATGGTGCAGCTGGAAATAATGAGAACGAAAATTCTTTTTCATGTTGTTGATCACAAATTACCTATCAAGGGTGTAGGAGTTTTGGGGCTGGAATTCCTGGTGAGAGAGGAAGTTGACATCCGCTACATTCAACAGAACATCACCATCAAGAAATATCCTGATTCACCCATCTATTGGCAAAGTGAGGTGAAGCCAGGCAAACCCTTCACTGTGCCACCACGAGTGAGGATGGCAGTCGCTGTTCCTCTGCAATCTGGTCATAAACTGACACAAGGTTTTCTGCCGAAAATCCATATCCTACCGGGGGTTCTACTAGGGGAATGCGTTATTGACACTGACGGCAATATCGGATAGGCGATGGTTATTAATACTACAGAGGAACCAGTAGAGATTATTATCCCACCCCAGGAGCTTCTCCCCTTTAATATCAATCTGGAAGATACGGAAAATAAGGAGATTGAAGTGGCTGGATGTTGCATGTGAATCATCAACCCAGAACAGTGTGCCATAGAGGAACGAGCCCAAAAGATACTGGGCTCGTTGCCTGAACAGGAGCTGAAGGTATTCGAGCAGGAGGAAGTTATTCAACTGATCGCTGAATTCCCAGACATTTTTCACGTCCAACGAGACTGTTTGGGAAAAGTGAAAAACTTTACCTGCAAAATCCGCACGACTGATGAGAAAGCAGTACATAAGAAGCAGTACAAATATTCGCCACAGCATAGGGAAGAAATCGATAAGCAGATCAACACTTTGCTTGACCAGGGCATCATCAGACACTTTGAGTCGCCTTACAATTCCCCCTTGTGGAGTGTTCCCAAGAAGGCGGACTCCAAGGGTCGGAAAAGATGGAGAATGTTCATTGATTTCAGGGACCTCAATAAGAAAACCATCGGAGATCCCTATCCACTCCCGAACATAGCCGAGATTCCCTCACAATTGGGAGGGGCCAAATATTTCAGCGTATTTGACTTGGCAAGCGGCTTCCGTCAGATAGCTATGGATGAAAAAGATCGATAGAAACCTGCATTCACTGGACCCAGTGAACATTATGAATACGATCGGATGCCATTCGGTCTCCAACACTCTCCACTCATTTTTGAACGGATGATTGACCAAGCGCTAACGGAATTGAAAGGGACTGAGTTATTTAGCTACCTAGATGACATTGTGGTCTACTTGAAAAACCTAGCGGACCACGTAAGAAGACTCAGAACAATCTTCTCGCGAATTAGTAGAAATGGTCTGACCCTGCAACGGGATAAATGTCCATCCACCTTCTCCCAATTACAACCTCTCATTGAACTAATTGTCGAAATCAATACCCATCCTGCCCCTCCTAAACCTCTAGTCGAGATGGAAGTTGAGGTCCCCACAACTACCACGCAAACTCCGCCAGCACCAGAAGAAGCAACAATAGAGGATTCGTCACACCAACTTGACCCCGCCGGGCCAACAGAGCGAGGAAGAGAAGTTTGTAAAGAAACAGAGGAAGAAAGGGACGACGACCCACTCGAGACTTCCAGCAGAAGGCATTCCCGTGCACATGAGAGGGCTTAATGATGAGGTATAACAAGGAGGAATTCTCGAGGACCCAGAAGATAACATTCTCGATGCTGGCGAGCTCACGGATCAGGAAGAGGAGGAGCTTGATGAAAACCGTGGTCCTTTCGAAAAGCACCCCACAACCCTGGATTCACCAGGGAGTCCTCAGGAGAAAGAACCTTTCGAATGAGCTCAAGAAAGCCCATACAAACCAAAAAGACTCAATCCTGAAACGGTGGATATAATCCGCCAATCTCTACAAAACTATGAGCAGAAGTTGGAAGAAATCAGAAGAAGATCGTTTCCTTCCACCGAGAGGAATGATTATCCAAGTGCCTCCCACCTGAAACAACAGTCGGCGGGGAAACATAGAACTGGCGGTTCAAATCGAGGATCAATCCATCAATAATCCTAAGATCTCCACTCCTTCAGATCCAACATCACTACGGCAGACCGAAGAAACTAACGTTCGCCATACTGAAAAACCCCAAACTGCTGCAGAAAATTTGGAACAGACGATTCTCTCAGGACCCAGGAACGTCAATGAAACATTAATACCGACTCCCAATATGCTGCAAACCTCTTGCAGGCTCATCTCCATATTCGAGTCAGCATGTTAGCCCAACAGCTTCCCAGGTCCAAAAGATACGCCGCCAGCGGTTCACCCCAAAACCGCACACGTCCATCCTCGAAACAATTCCAGAAAATGAAGAATTACCGGGGCATCGAACAGTTGCCGAGACGAACGAGAATACTCTGGACGGACTAACACCGTCAGAGAGGGCACCACGTCTCCATCAGATGAGTGAGAATTCCCGCAGTAATGAAGTTATCCCAATACCTCTACGGGGGGCTTCCAACGTTGAAACAAGCGGGAAATTACCCATCCTGCGCCTTATCTACCCCAACAGGACTGAAATCAGTCCAGAATTAGATTATGAATAGTCAAAAATTCTGCACTCCACTGAAACAGAACCCCAAGTTGATGACATCACCCTTAACGACCAGTATCAGCCAGGAATGAACATCAGCGAAACGCGTGATGGACTCACTTTGTCCAGAAATAACATCGCCCATTTCATTACAGCAGATGCACAGATCACCAAACAGAATACCAAACTGATTCATGATCTTAATTTTATCGACTTGGCCACAAGCAGCTGAAGCCGCAGCCTGGCCAAGTGATAGTAACCAAGCGGGAGAAGTTTTGTACCTTCAGCCTGGTCGCCGAGCAATGGCATTTTGAGAAAATTCACAACTAGGTCTTGAAACAATGCCTGAAGAAATTCAGAGAAGCCATCGACAGGTATAAAGTGGAGCAGATTAGGATGACTCCAGATGGAGATGAGATAGATGCAGACTTCAGAATCAGATTTTTCCTAGCAAAAGTATTCTGCAACCATCCAGTGATCGTTACTTTGTGCCATGGAAAAATCTACATGCCGTCTGAAGCTCTGAGAGTCGAAGTCATAAGGGAATGCCATGAGACCTTTCCAGGAGCCCACAAGGGCATTGTGGGGACATTCAACCGAGTACGTGAGCGATTTTACTGGCCTGGTATAAAGAAAGATGCTGAGAAATTTATAAAAAACTGCCGCAACTGCCAATTGCGAAAAACCCAACGCATCAAGACCCGGCAACTTATGCAGATCACAGACACTCCCAGTGAACCTTTCTAGAAAATCTCCATCGATACGGTTGGAACACTCCCACGAACTAGAAAAAGGAACATTCACATCCTGACGATTCAGGATAATTTTTTCAAGCATTGCTCAGCTATACCAATACCAGATATCCGATCCCGTACAATCGCCCAGGCGTTGACAACACAGTATATAGCCTTATATGGTTCTCCCAAGGTGATCTTGTCAGATAAAGGAACGAGTTTTCTAAATAAACTCTTTTCTCAAATTGCGAAACTGATCCGTGTCCACCACGTGACAACATCAGGAGCCAAAGGTGCCATCATGTCCTCGTGGAATTTTTAAAAGCGTTTATCGATAAATTTCACGACTGGGATGACCTGCTGCCCTACGCCATGTTGTCCTACAAGACCACTGTACAGTTTGACCAACTTCACCCCATTCGAACTGCTCTATGAAAAGGGGGCTTGTCTGCCGTCGGACATTTATGAAGAACACCAGATCGACAACTACAATTATTAAATGGTTGATCTAATTTCGAAATTGGAAAAAATTCAAGCTGCGGCCCTCGACAACCTGGAGAAATCTAAGTTACATTCGAAAGAGCTTTATGACAGGAATGTTCATCCCCTTCAACTCGAAGTAGGACAATTCGTCTACTTCCAAAACGAACCCAAACTCGGTAAATTAGATTACCCTTTCGTAGATCCGTACGAAATAATTGAGATAACCGAAATGGGCAACCTCATAATCGAAACACATGAGGGGCATAAAATAATGAAGCACCCTAATAAAGTAAAACTATGCCAAGAAGATTGAACAACCCAGTAGTGCTGATCCACATTAGCAGATGATAAAATCTCAACTTGTAGGTATCATAATGCAAGAGCACAGAAAAATCCGTATTCCCGTGTATGTTGACGGTTCCTGCTCCTTCAATGGCGCAAACAAGGCTGTCGCCGGGGTTCGGATTTGGTTTGCTGACAGACATCTTCTAAATACACCTTAAACTAGAAAAGGGATATCGGCAACGAATATCATTGCCGAGACCTATGCAGCCATAGAAGCCTGATCAAGATCAAGATCATCACAGACTCCAAATACCTCATCAACTGCATGACTGAACACATCATGAGATAGAGGACAAACAGGTGGCTAAATGCCAAATCAAAACCAGTTATGAACAAACAACTACTTCAACAACTCGATGAACTCATCCAACAAACAGATGTGGAATTTGAATACAACCCGGGCCATCAGGGCCTGCATGGAAATGAACAGGGAGACGAGCTAGCAAAAATTGGGTCAAAAATTCGTCTCTAACAAATTACCATTTGGAACCAACACTGCCAACGAAAAAAAACAAAACTAAAAAAACAAAATTTTTGATCGACTCAAATAAATCTTTTCCAGTTTAAGAGGGACGAAGCCAAGGAGATATGAAGCTATCCAGTTTCATAATCTGCCTGCTCTGGGTCACATTGACTACTGTCCAAATTGATTCAGATGGAATTTATCAAATCCATCCAATTTCACATAACCCAGGCCTCCACTATGAGAACATCAATCAAATCCGGCTTATCAGTAAAAATTGGCGCCTTCTGATGACTGTGGATGTGCACAACATTCTGGGAGGGAAGCTACCAGGAGGAGACCTGATTGACAGACAACTGGGGGATTGCACAACCACACACAAGTACACCGCAGAAATTTGTGCGAATAATCTGCATATTAAAATTTTCGAGGATCGTGAAAACGAACTCAAATAGCTCCGGAAATCTGAAGAAAGTCCTTCAAGGACCCTCAACCAATTCAAGAAGCCGTTCCAGCAGATCCCCATTATTAGAATTTCTAGAATCCATAACTAGAAAATTATTCAGAACCATGGATTACAACGACTTTGAACAATTTACAAAAGAAATCGACCGCTTTTATCAGGAGCAGCAACAGCTGTCACACTTGATGGGAAATTCAACCAACCTTATACAGGCCGAAATGAATAACATGAAAAGAGAACATAATGCACATCTAGAATATGCGAAAAAGGCCAATAGAGTTAAATGAGCTAGCCAAAACCTCTAACAAAATGATCACACAACTAGCAGAGCTGGAATACATGACCCACCTTGCAGACTTAGCCATAAAAGCTGAATACGCCGCAAGAAAATATCTGGAAACCACAACCAAAATAGTACATACCCTAGAAGAAGAAAAACATGGAAAAGTCCACCCTTCAATCATCAGAAGCACACAAATCGAGAAGGCAGTACACCAGATAGAAGCAGCAGCAACTGACAGCCTCTTCCCAATCGCCAGAAATAAACTGGACCTAGCGGTATTATCAAAAATCTCCATCATCGAGACCGCTTACAATCAAGGCAGGTTTCTCATCATCATCAATATTCCCCTGCTAGCTCGTAGTTCCATGGATCTCTACAGGCTGATTCTCTGCAAAACACCCCAAGTAATTCAGGGAAGTAAGAACGATCGCATCCTACGTAGAACCAGAGGAGCGATACTACACGCATTCAAAAATTAATCAGAAATATGCACTAATCAGTAAAGAATATATCGAGTCTTGTATTCCCCTTGAAAACTGCCTAGGATGTCCTAACACAATCCCTCTGCGAAAACCCACGGCTAGACCGATCTGCGAAAGTCAGCTGTTCACCACACAAGAATTAACGTAAAAGCTAACGTTAAAGTTAACGTAAAAGCGTACAAAAACTGCGACGTCCGCCTCACCAACAACCTAGACACACAGTGGACCGAGCTAACTGATTCCGACGGATGGCTATACTCAACTATCCAGCCAGAAAATTTAGACATTAACTGCAGGGACAACACACAACCGACCCATACACTTAACGGATCAGGCACGCTTCACCTGACTCCAAATTGTCCCGCCGAAAAGAGGATCACAATACTAGAAGGCGCCGGACTCATAGAAATGCAACTCCCAATGATCTATGGTGTGTCTGAAACAATGAATATCTCAAAAATATCTCCAATTTTAAATGAAATGCCCAAAACCCTGCACCCATTAACGGGAGTGGAACAATAGCCCTTACCTGCAAATGATCCAGACAGTACCTTCGACCGCTCAATGCAGCAGACAGAGGAAGCAGAGAAAATTCGTCTACACCATCAAGAAGACTATTACCACAGAATCTTTACCATCGCCAATTGCGGTATCACTGGAGTCCTCGGGTTAGCCACAGCCATCGGTGGCTTTATAGCGTACAAAAGAGGGGCTTCAATCCTTGACCTCGTTCTCAGTTGCTCTCGGAAACCCAGGCAAAAGAAGAGAGTGGGAAAATTCGCACCCAGATTACGTCCAACTATACAAAGAGTTGTGGAGACCCCAATCTTCACCATCATCCTGCCAGAAGAGGTGATAACAGTGCCACCCATGCCGTCACAGCCTCCACCAACATTGAAAAAGTGGACCCGAAGTCATCTGAGGTTTCCCAGGCATCAGCATAGCTATTAGCCGTTCGTGTCTGAATGTAAAGAGGATAAGTACAAGGATTCCATGATTCCTTCAAAAAAAATACCTCTTCAAGAAAATAATCCAAACAGAACAATAACCAAAAGAAGAAGAATAGAATATGCGCGGCTGGTCACTTAAAGCGCCCAGAGTCACCTAAATCATTCGATCTTTTGTAACATCCGCCTTAGTTTCGGTCAGTCACACAGCCCCAGCCCTGTGTTTCTCACTAGACTAATAAGGCTGGTGACAGCCGCTTGTTGTAAGTCCTCTGGTTCCAGGAAAGCCTGGCCCCAGATTTTATAGCGACGGACTGCTAATAGGGGGCATTCACATAAAATGTGGATGACGCTCTCATTATCGCCTCCGTACAGTCTGCAGTCTTCTTGTTCTGCAAGCTTCATCTTGAACAGATGAGCTCTGAGAGCTGTATGACCCGTGAGGAATCCTACTGCTACCCTCAGATCCACTCTGTGCAGCTCCAGAAGCTTTCTGGTTCTAACTCTTAGTTGCCCCCTCATAAGCAGTTTCGCTTGTCTGCAGGTCGCAACTTTCTCCCAACGCCTGACATGATCTCGCTGGAAATGTTCTTTAATAAGAGTTTTCCCCACTGCGAAGGGCATGCCAAGCAGGCCGTGTGAGGGCACCCTTTCTGTACCCTCCTTATCCAGCTTATCTGCCTCTTCATTACCCAGAATCCCATAGTGGCCTGGTATCCAGGTTACGGTGACCTGGTTGTTTTTACCCAGTGTGTCCAATGCCTGCATGCATTCCCACACCACCTGTGACTCTGTAGTGGGTTTTTCCAGGACGTGAATCGCCGCCTGAGTGGCTAGGTTTCCTGATCTGATACTTCCTAGGAATCCTATCCGTCTTACCTATGAAGGGTCGATCATTGATTAAGCTAAGCCTTGAATGGCCTTGTCCCGTCATCTTTCATTCTTGTTGACACCTTAGTCTATATGCAGTTGTGGTAGCACAACTCACAACTCTAAGGTCGAGGGGTGGGATACTGAGTGCTATTTCTAGCGCCTCAGTAGGTATCGATTTCATGGCTGCTGTTGCAGCCCTCAGGAAGGTTCCCTGTAGGCTTTTCAACAGGTTCCCTGTTTCCGTCTTACTCACCCTCGGCCACCAGGCGACCGTAGCGTATAACAGTCTCGGAAGTAGAACCATTTGGTAGAGCCAGAGCATCGTTTTAGGATTGAGTCCCCATGTCGTGCCCACAGCTCTTCTGCACGCCCACATAGAGCAAAACACTTTATTTCTCTGTGTACAGAAATGTTCTTTCCAGCTGAGTTTATTACCCAGGAGGACACCCAGATATTTCACTCTGCTGGTGTAGCTTTTCTCCGAGCTATTTAGCTTCAGAGGTTGGATCTTCTCCAGTTTATAATTTCTGGTGAAAACCAGGACTGTTGTCTTGGCTGCATTTACCGATAGGCCAGTTTCCCTGCACCAGTCCTCAATGATATTGAAGGCTGTTGCCATCAGGTCCCTTAGCACCCTCAGAAATCCGCCTTTCACAACAACTGCCACATCATCGGCGAAACCGATGACGTGGAAGCCGGCCTCACTTAGTTGATTTAGAAGTCCATCTACAACCAGGTTCCATAGCAGGGGCGAGAGAACTCCCCCCTGCGGACAGCCCCTAGTCGGACGTCCCTCCACACATGCCCTCCCATGTCCTGCCGACAGTCTTCTGCTTTTCAGCATGTTTTGTGTCCAAGCAATGATAGTCTTGGACACCTGTCGTTCTTCCATGGCTTTTTCTATAGCCGGATTCGAAGTGCTATCAAAAGCCCCCTCAATATCCAGAAAGGCGCCTATGGCAAAACCCTTGACCGCCAGTTGTCCCTCAATCAGTCCCACCAGGTGATGTAAGGCGGTATCTGTTGATCTTCCCTCTCTGTATGCATATTGACAGGGGGAGAGGGGTCTGTCAGCCAAGGGCCCGGCCTTGATGTGTCTATCCACCAGCCTCTCCAGGGTCTTCAGGATGAAGGATGTGAGGCTTATAGGACGGAAGTCTTTTGGTTTTATATAACCGGTTTTTCCCGGTTTGGGAATAAATACTATCCTAGTCTCATTCCACACACTAGGGACATGTTTCAGGGCTATACTAGCTCTGAGTATCTTGGTTAGGGGTCCCGTGATAGTCTCTATCCCTTCCTGTAATAGGGCTGGGTAGATCCCGTCTGGTCCCGGTGCCTTGAAGGGTTCAAAGGTTTTGATGGCTGCACTTGACCGCCAAGGCTGCACCTCTTTATTTGCCAATGCCCAATCATGGGTTTCGTAGATATCCCTCTGATTTTGCATTGTTTCTTTGTCCCTCTCCTGGGCCTGTATGAAGCCTGGAAAGCGAGTGTTCATTAGGAGTTTCAGAGTCTCTCCCATGGTTTCCGTGTGGCTGCCATCTGGTGCCTGTAGGCTCCCTAGATATGGAGTCTTGTTTGTTCCAAGGATTTTTGCCAGCCTAGAGGTCTCCGATTGACTCTCCACATTGCTTGTGAAAGCCCTCCAGCAGTCCTCTTTGGCTGCCTTTATTGCCTTGTTGCAATCTGCGCCCAAGCCTCTGTAAGTTTTCCATGCGTCTTCCTTACGGGGGCCCGCTCTCATGTTCTTAGCTTTGTTAAAAGCTTTTCTAGCTTTGCCCCTCAGCCCACCGAGCCTCTCTGACCACCAAGGAGTCTCAGTGGGCTGCTCTTCCGGGATTAGCCTGCAGTTTGTCTCGAAGGAGTCCATGATAGCCTGGTTTAGGGCAATCGAAGCCTCCTCCAGCTGCTTTTTGTTGTTAAATCTGAGGATGATATCCCTGAGATTGTCAGATAGACTCTCTCGGTAATTTCCCCAGTTTGTTCGTCTTGGGTTTCTCACCCATTCCGTTTCTTTCACTGTGTGGATGGACATTCTTATGGTTTGATGATCGGGCGCTGAGAGGCCCTTTGAGACCCTCCAGTCTCTACTCATGTCTGCCACTCTATCCGTCCCCAGAGTGATATCTATGACCTCCTGTCGTCTCCGATCTATGAATGTAGGTTCTGACCCCCTATTAAAGATATTTAGAGCGGCCCCCATTATGAATTCCTGGAGGCTTTCCCCCCTGCCGTTAATGCCGGTGCTCTCCCATGCTACATGGTGCGAGTTGGCATCACAACCTACCAGGAGTTCAAGTCCCCTTTCCTTCACATGGTTGCATAGGTCCTTTACTTTTTGCATAGGTCCTTTTCTTTTTGAATCCCGCAGTGCAGTCTGAAATTGCAGGCTTTCAGAACAGAGAGTGATCGGTCGTCTATCAGCGCAATGAAGTGGGCACTTTTCGCGTCCCTGCTCTCACTGCCCGGAGTGACAACCCACTCTCTGGCCTGCAGTCCTGCATTCTGTTTCTCAAGTAAGCACAGTGCTTCTCGAGCGGTTAGATCTGGGTTTTCCACGTGTAGTACAACCCTGTGTTTCTTGGGAAGCTCCGAGGCTGCGACCACACGTACAGTAAGCCCAGCTATTTTGTTTTCGGGGAAAAGGCTTTTCAGCCAATTTCCCGTTTCCTCATCAGTGCAGTACACCTTTGCCACACCTTCTCTTTCCCAGACACCGTTGAAGGTGGGTGCTTTCACCCCGTCAGGTAACGCCAGAATGGCCCCCTTCAGGAGTTTCTTCAGCTCCGTTACCTCTTCAGTGCTATGTTTCTGATCAGGATATGACTCCGGCATAACTGCAAACTTGAATGAGCTCGCAGTATTCTGAGCATATGTGCCCTGATCCTGTGTTCTCATTCTCTTTTCTTTCGGTCTGACTGAGGGGCTTGGCGTGGTACGCTCCGATGGAAGGCGTTTTATTGCCTTCCTTACAGCCCCCTCCCCCTTCCCCTCATCGACCTTCGCTACTGCATCCGCCAAGGTTGCAATCGCCCCCGAGGTTTGATGCAGCTTTGCTCTCTTGCGACGTCTTCTTTCGGCTCCACTCAGTCGCTATAGAAATAAAGAAGATTTTTTTCAATCATAAAATCTACATTTTGGTTGGACTAAATGCGTGATTAAAAAAAATAATATTTATAATAAAAAACAAGTCTTCATTCTTTAGATCCTTAGTATATTCATGATTTACTATTTAAAAAAAGAGAAAAAAAACAAAAATATATTGTGTGTACTTTACGATATTATCAATTTTTGTATAACTCGAAACATTAAGAGTGTATACAATTAACTTTTATGAAAACTATCCGATAAATTACTCATCCGTTTTACCATGTACTTTTAGGGAAAAATATGTCACTATATTAATCTAGATAATTGTCTTAACGTTGCTTTATGCGTTTTTAAATTATAATCAACAAATTGTACTGTGTGAAATTTTTCTGAGTAAAATAAATGTATTAAGGGGGGCGCCACCAGCAGCCTATTGTGATGATTCTTTCGTTTTAGTCTCTGTGTTTTTTTTCTGTTCATTATTAAAAGTGACACAACACAAAAGTACCCAATTAAGTTGGTTCTGTGGTTTAACTGACAGACTTCGTCGTAAATATATTTTTATCTCATTGTTTGCCCTGGATCGGGGTACAATCATCTGAAAAGACCGGCATAACCTATCCACACCGAAACCCGGCTTCTCTAACAGTCTCATCCGGACAGGGGACTATCCTCGTCGAAAGGGGCACCGTATTGATTTCTTTTGGATCTCAAATCCTGCTGAGGAGGAAACAATCTGAGAATTTATCATTCCCGTTGCGGTATCTCCAGCATTTTGTTTTTTCGTTTATTTTGATCATTGGTGGCCCGGAACTTGACAGTTCCTCGGCTGCACATTCAAACCAGACCTCGCCATAATGGCGCCACCTATGGAAACAAATGAGGATGAGACTCCTGATGGCAACACGGCCATGGCTGCTCTGACGGTAAATCAGTTTTTATCCTTCATGAACCCCAGAATTAAGGCATCTGTAGAGGAGGCCGTGGGTCCGCTCTAATCCCAGGTAGCATCAAATTCACACGACATCCAGACTCTGATATCAGAAAACAGGTCCCTGAGAAGCTCTATCGAAGTTCAGTCGAAGTTGTTGTCTTCCTGAGACCTCTCCTACATCGCTGATTCCAGAGTTCCTCAGTTTTCTGAAGAAATTCCTCTCAATTACGCTACTGAGCCACGAAATCAACAGCATCAGGAGCATTGGTTTCAATAAGGGCAATAAACCTAGACCTAATCTGATCTCCCTCGTGTCATTCAACACCAAGATGAGTATCTTGAGTAACTCTTCGTCTTTGAAAGATACCCCGTTCTCACTGGCAAACGATTACAGCATGGAAGTGAGATCCAAACGCAAGGAGCTGATACCTCTACTGAAAGGCCTTAGAGCAAAGAACATCAATGCCAGGTTGAGAGACGGTGACCTATGGATCGACGGGAGGTAGACCTCAAAGGAAGAAGCAATCAGCTTCATAGAGGAGGCACCTAGGACCAAGAAGAGAAATCGTGAGGAGGAGTCCCAAAATGGCGGAGAAGGCGACCACCAGAATTCTTCCCTCCCACCAGGCAAAAAATACCAAGAAAAATTGGAGCATCATCTGAAGGAAGCTGGATGCGCAGGGGCGAGTTTGGGTCCTAACCTGGAACTACGTCTGCAGGCCTTCGCGGATGATATCATTCTGTATGCTGACACAGCACAAGGAGTACAGAGGATTCTTGATGCTTTTGGGGTTTATTGCAATTCATTGGGCCTTACTGTAAATACAGACAAGACCAAAGTTTTCATTTTTCATAAAAGCCCCAAATTCGCGAGGATGCCAGTTTTTAAATACTGTGGGAGTACCATCGAGACTGTGAAATCTTATACCTATCTAGGAGTCATCTTCTCCAGTTCAGGCAAGTTCAATTCCGTGGCACTGGATAGAATAGCCAAGACAAATCAGGCTATTGGAGCCACGAGAGTCAAGATGAAATTACATCAACCCAAATCCTCTAGGGCAGTGGAGAAAATTTACAGTTCAGTAATAGAAGGTATACTTCTCTACGCGGGAGAATTCTGGGCTGAAGATCAGTACGCCAAACTTCAATCGGCACACGCGAGATATTTCAAACAACTATATGGCTGGTCGAGGTACACTCCCCATTACGCAGTCCGTCTGGAATCCAACTCAACTTGTCCCAGTGTGGCTGTTCTAAAGGAGAAGCTGCTTTGGTGGATTAAACTCCTAAACATGAGTGAAAACAGGCTTCCGCGCAAGTACTATGACAGACTACTGAGCCTATGTACGAGGGTGCCCAATTATGCGAAGGAAAATTGGGTCAACTCGCTCAGAATGGAACTTGTGGAGCTGGGCTACGGCCACGTCTTTGAGAGTCAAGACGCCAACACAATCTCTATCAACATCGAGGATATAATATCCAGGAAAATCGGTTTACTGAAACAACGAGATCTGGAAAGTGCCCTAAGGTCTACCTCGTGTCCTCTGTACCACCTCCTGATCCAAGAAGACATAAACTATTTTCACTTCGACCTGAGTTTCTACAAGTTGTCTCTTATCAGCCAGATCAGAACAGCAACGGGGAGAGGTATATACCTCTACCTGGGTAATTTACGTACAAAATTGGATCCTAGCTCTACCTGCCCCATTTGCGGATGGGACTGCCCGAATGACATTCAACACTTCCTGCTGCAGTGTCCGGCCTCGCCAGACATTAGATCTCGCTTCTCGAACCTGGGCTCCTCTTTACCAGAAATACTGAACGTGTCATCCCCAAGGAAGGCGGACATACTATTTATTTTTCTAAAGAATTTGATAAATATGAGGTGTAAGTCTATCTGAGTGTTCTAAATGTTCTAATACAAATTTTTTCTGTTCTCTAGCAAATTTTCCAAATTTTCTAAAGATTTTCATGATGACTGCTCTTCCTATGGGTCTGTCCTCCGAGGTATAAATCCGTTCCTGGGGTTCACGAGTCTACGTTTATTCATCTGTTCTCATATTTAAATTCTTGTATTATATCTTATGTTTTTTACGATGTCACGCGAATTGTTACTGTACTACACTCCTTCAGAACCCTGTGATTTAAAATATCTGAACTTTTGTATTATTTATCCAAAGCTTGTATTTAACTTATCTATCACTTTTATATTGGATTTTATATAATTTTATATCATTTTATGCTGGCGCTATGCCCCCCATGTACTGTGACCATGTTCACAAAAGTGCATTAAAATAAAATAAAAATAAAATAAATAAAATAAATAAATGTATTTAACTCAATTCATTCTCTTATCTGTTTATAAGTTCCTTTGATATCTTTAATTCCCCGTAGCAATTAAGAAATATCAACACTCGAAGGAACTTCGTTGAAAATTTTGGATCTACTGCAGCAGTCTGAGTTCATCGAAATCATCGTTGTTCAGTATTCCACTTCGTATTCTCACTCTGTATCCCATATCTCTACATTCGACATTTCACTCCACATTTTTCTCGATATTTAAGATTTAAAACTTAAATATTGACAATTTTGTACTTTTGTAGTCCTTATTCTGCTGACATTGAGGGAATATTTTAATTTAAAATTACCTAATACTCGTGTCTTTTCCATTGATTGGTCTTGATTCCTAATTTTCTCTGCATTACAAGATTATTTTTTTCCTCTACTTCATCACTCGCTGTAATATTGGTTAAATCTCAAATAGTTTTTCAGAAATAATAATGATGATAAAACTCGTGGTTCCGGGATTGTCCGAAGTTAGATTCAATTGGGTCATAAGTAAGATAAAAATATATATATATAGTGTCTACTTCTTTAGTTTTCTCTAAATTAATTATTTAGGAGAGACTAGTAAGGCTTGAATTATTATATAGTTCCCCAAACTGAGAGAGGGATAAACTAAATCTCCAAGTTCTCAAAGTCACTAAATTGCCGTTGACTGACGGAACCTTTCTCGTATTCAGGACCCCTAAAACTGGCCCCAAAAGAGAGTCTCAAAAGGACAGATACTTTTGCTTGCCAGGTAAAACTGATCCCTATGTTTTTCCTTTTCCTTCACCTTCAGAGAATAAAACACTTTCCTTACCGATCCTACAATCACAATCCACTGACTATACAGAATAGTTACTCAATAATTCGATGTCTATTAACATTTCCATTTCAATTAATCTGTAGAGAGCAACTATTACAGTTTTCTCCACGTATTA
Source organism: Diachasma alloeum (assembly GCF_001412515.2). Taxonomy (NCBI): domain Eukaryota; kingdom Metazoa; phylum Arthropoda; class Insecta; order Hymenoptera; family Braconidae; genus Diachasma; species Diachasma alloeum. The sequence continues at coordinate 46,482 of NW_021680871.1, read as the reverse complement.
AGGAAAGAAATTCAACATAGGTCATGAAGCCCGTGCTGCTGATATATTATCTATTCATATACGAGGTAGTCAGCCAGGCGCAACTGCATCGTCAGGAGATGATGACGGCTCCATCAGGACTATACTTGGAAGGAACGGAGCCTGTGAGTCAAATTACCGGAGAATAGACCATTTTTACAAGCATCAAGTTGCAAAATATTTATATTCATTCTCAACCATTAACCCCCTTTTTCGCAGAGTTTTAAATCAAACTAACCTTAAAACAATCCTAAATCAATTGAAATACAGACCACTTTGGGGGAACGAAGATGAAAATAATGAGTAACAGTGGAAAATCTTTCGCCATCCCATACGACCTTTTAGAATTAATGCAATGGTAGATCACAATGATTATTCTTCAAGTCCCAAGAAATATTACCACTGATCACGATAAGAAAACGACTTATATAGTTTCAGGACCCGATAATTTGACATTAAAATTAGAATTATTGAATAGTCAATTGACCCACGTTTTACAAATTCTTATTAATGACCAGGCAACGCCTGAAGTTGGAAAAGATGCTAGTACCGAGGTATAGATCATCCTAACTTCCATAATTCGAACTTGCGCAATGTTATTTTTCCCTATCACAAAGGTAATAATGAGTGCTAGAATGGGTCTCATCCATCCATTTGCTTTCCAGCATAAACAATTACGTATCACTTTGGATCAACTTCAAAATGAACATTCGGATTTTCCCATTCCATTACCGCAAGATGGACTTTAGGACTTGTTGTCCTAAAGTTGAAAGACATTATTAATGCACAACTAGCCGTAAAAAGTGGGCGCATCATCATCGTAATGAAAGTCCCTCTTATTAAGGATATGTCTGATAAAATATATGGGACATTCCATGTCAACCCAGCCACCCTGAATTTTTTTGGTTCTCAGAATCCTGAATTGACATGTTCACAGTCAGGTACTAGGTAAGTACATGCTTTCCATAAATTTTTGTTCCTTCAACATCAAATGTTTGTCTACAACATTGGTCAAAAGCTCAAATTTTTGAAAACTCATATCTCGCGAACAAGTCAATAAATAAGGAATGATTTTTTTCGTTTTTGCTACCGAATGGAAGCATGGTAATCGCGCTGTTTTCACATTCTCTAATTTTGATTGTAAATGATGTAGAATGGTCTGAAATGTCAAAATACGAAGTTTGGCGACCATGTCTGTCGGTGTCAATGTCCATCGCCACCTTTCCGGTGGTCAATTTTTGGAAAATTGAGTAATTAATTGACTGAACTTATTCCAAAAAATCTGAAATTTTGTCAAATTATAGAACGTAATAAGGACTAACTCTGTGCAAAAGTTCAGCCCGATTGATTAAATAGTTTTTGAGACAAAGTTATTCGTTTTTAAATCGTTTTTCGCTAATATCTTCGAAGCTAGTCAACCGATTTCAATTTTTTTGTTCAAAATATTCGTTTCGATGCCTTCTATCCGAATCAATCAGAACATATATACCCATTCATACAAAGTTTTCGAGACATTTCCGTTTTTCTGTTTTTTTATAAAAATCCTTGTAATCACTCTAGCTTGTGCAAAAATTGAGATATCAACTTGAAATTTGGAGAGAATCTTCCTCTCATGATAACAATCCTTCCTATTGAAATGAAATGAGCTCAATCACATGGGTAGCTTCCGAGACATTCAACTTTCTCTCAAAACCTTTTATGTGCCAAACCGATTTCAATTTGTTTTTCTGAAAATATATGTTTCGATGCCCTCTATCCGAATCAATCAAAATATATATATCCGTTCATACAAAGTTTTTGAGATATTTCCGTTTTTCTGTTTTTTCATCAGGAGGCAGTTATTTCCACTGATATTGTTGATATCTAATCTGAGTGGGTTTGGTGTGGCTATTTTTTTTCTTTCTTTAATAGAATTACTGCACATCCATTCGGAAGCTTACTACCAATGGAATTGGTAGAAACGTGATATGTCCAAATTATTTCCAAATAATTAAAAACCCTTAAAACCTTCATAATAATTAAACAACCGTTCAACTAATGAAGTGCAAAGGACCAAAATCATTCCCCTTGATGAGACGAAAATTCTGAGTCCTCAGTCACCCCATTCGGGCCAACTTGAAAAACAACCCCCACTACCCTACATAAGTAAAACGGTTTCCCTCAAAAGTAAAATATGAAATCGAAATTCTAATATAATCTAAATAAGCCAAAAGATCCGTTTTGGCACGACGAAACTTCCGACATATTGTTGAAGAGAAACTGCAAAAATTGTGAAAGTTATTAACAAATAACTTTAGCAGGGACCCAACTTTCCCCTCGCAACTTAGTATCCTCGCTGTTACGAGGATGTAGCGAGAATGTTATTGTAATGTGAAAAAGGCCGAAAATGACATAAATAGGATCCGAAAATAGGTAAAAAGTTGAAAGATGATCGATTTGTTTCAATTAATACAGTTTATTGCGTTCTTTTCTATTAATTAGAAGAAATGGGTGGAAGTGTAATTATGTCAATAGAATCCCGGATCAACGAATGCCGCGAGATGGCGTTAGGATTAAATGACCGACCTGGTTGGCCACGTTAGCAGCACGGCGATTGATGCCGCAGCAGTTGCAGGCCAGCCGTTTGCCGAACGAGTCGACAGAAGTGTGTTGCGGCGCATTTTGTTATTTTATTTTTGCTGAAAAAATGTTAATATTTTGAATAATTCAATGCTGATGACTGACAGGGTGGAAAATAGACGCATGTAGCCGGAGGGATGAAAATTGAGAAGAGTGAGGGAGAGAGGTCTGAGATTACATTTTTATAAAATTTGGATCTCTGGGAACATGCACTGATTTTTTATAATCTTTTAAACAATGAATTTCGTAGGAAAACACATGAGTATGCGATTTCTCCGTGGGGTTGAAGACAGCCACATGTATCCGGAGGGGTAAATTTTATAAAAATGTAATATCAGAACCCTCCCCCTCGCCTCCCTAAATTTTCACCCCACCAGATACATGCGGCTATTTTCAACCCCCCGGAGAAACCGCATACTCATGTATTTTCCCCAAAATTAATTTCTTTTTAGATTATAAAAAATCAGCGCGTTTCCGGAGGGGTAAATTTTATAAAAATGTAATATCAGAACCCTCCCCCTCGCCTCCCTAAATTTTCACCCCACCAGATACATGCGGCTATTTTCAACCCCCCGGAGAAACCGCATACTCATGTATTTTCCCCAAAATTAATTTCTTTTTAGATTATAAAAAATCAGCGCGTTTCCGGAGGGGTAAATTTTATAACAATGTAGTCTTAGACCCTTCCTCCTTACCCCCCTAAATTTTCACCCCTCCAGATACATGCGGCTGTCGTCAACCCCCCGGAGAAACTGCATGATCATGTATTTTCCCCGACATTTTTTTTTTAATTATAAAAAATCAGTGCCTGTTTCCGGAGGGGTAAATTTTATAAAAATGTAATCTCAGACCCCTCTCCCTCACACCTCTGAATTTTCACTCCTCCGGATACATGCAGCTGTCTTGAACCCCCCGGAAGAACCGCATGATCATGTATTTTCCCTGAAATTCTTTTTTTTTAATTATAAAAAATCAGCGCATGTTTCTGGAGGGGTAAATTTTATAAAAATGTAATCGCAGATCCCTCTTCCTCACCTCCTTGAATTTTCATCCCTCCGGATATATGCGGGTGTGTTCAACCCTCCAGAAAACCCCCGTCTCATGCATTTTCTTTGAAATTTATTTTTCGAAAAATTAAAAAAATCAGCGCGTTTCCGAAGGGATAAATTTTATAACAATGTAGTCTCAGGGCCTTCCCCCTCACCCCCTAAATTTTTATCCTTCCGGATACATGCGTCTATTTTCCGCAGATAAAAAACCGAGCGGGTGAATAGATTAATTTATTTATTGTGTGACATCCGTCGAAAATAGATTCATTTAGATATTTCAAGGAATAATGAGTAAATAATATTCGGGGGGAAAAAAACCGTTAAAATTAAAATTCTCTCTCACGCGTAAATTCTTTTATCTTTGAAGGCCAAGGCCAGCTGCATGTTGTAAATTAACAGAATCCCCCGAAAATTCGGTCGTAATATCTTAGACGTGGGCCAGGCTCTTGTCGCACCGAAAGTGCTTCGAGAGCACGCCCAGCCTATCTCGCTCTTCTCCCATTGTTGACAGACATTTCAGTGACGCATCCGGGGGGGCAAGTACATTTCAAGATGCAGAATTTTCCCATCTTATCTTAGAAGTGGGGTCTGTTTAGTTTCACTTTTCGGACCCCAATAAAACTGAATTTGATTTTCCTCTCCGAAATATTTTACGAGGGGATATTTGAGTTTCTGCTTTTTACACAGGAAGTGATAAATCACTTTGACAATTTTTAACGTTATTTAAAAATATTGTTTTTAACTAATCACTTTTTAGCTCATTTGTTTAGAAATTTTAGACAAACATTTTGAAATAAAAATTTCTTCGTTACGATCATTTTAACCGAAGGCTTTCAAATTATCGTAACTAAAAAGAATTTATCCCCATTATAATTTGTGTAATTATTCTCAAGTTTATAATCTGGACTCCATTCAATTATTCTGTAAATCTACTGTTCATTTCAAGCTAATGGAGTATTGTTTAAATTCATTTCATTTCAATTTGATGAAGTTAGAATATGTTAATCGAATTTTGTTCAATTACTTTTTTGAAATTTATTCGTTTCAAATAAATTCGATTTTCAAATGTTTCGGGAATTATTTAAATCATGACTCTTAAGTCCATTTTTTTTTTAATTTAATTCTTAATCTTGATTTCTACAAAGTTAATCGGGAGAGATAATTCCCCTTTAATTCCTAATTGATTGAGTTTGAATTTGAAATAATTCAAACTCAAATAATTCATCTCTTATTTAAACGGAAAGAGAACGACGTAATTAAAATTATTCAGTTGATATTTGATAGGGTAATACTTAGATAATTGTCTCTATTTTATTTTATTATAAATTGATAGCATTGTTAATTAACGCCAAAGAATATTGTTCAGTAAACAATAAGTTCAAATTTTCATTAACTAATTAAGTTAATTTAGTAGTTTGTGGAGGGAGGAATTGGGACCTCCGGAAGCAAATCTTATTGGCAGTTGGGGATGGAAAAGTCCGCCCACACCCCAACATCTCGATGTGGAGGGATCGGAGTTGGTCCTGATACATTGGGTCCGGAGTGTAGGGAGTGAAAACTCTAAGCCAGGGTCAAAGCCCATTGGTCCCCTGAGTTTTCCCTCCATACATCTGAGGACACACCCTCAGGCTGGGGTAACAAAACCACTTGCGCGTCGTTTTGTTCCTCAGTTTCACCGTAGCTTTTCAAGTGCCAACATCTTTCATGACGTGGGTTTTTATTACAAATCTTTCGTGATTTGTTTTCTTTATTTGAGTCTTTCGTGGCTTGTTAGTATTTTCAAATTAATCTCACTTTTAATTGTGTAGAGTCAATATTCTTAAGTTAAAAATCATAAAAATAGTGCGGCTCTAGTTTAACCAATTTGTTAAGTGCAAAGTTGTGAACCTTTTTGGGATTTAGCAGAGATCATCAAATTGTAAGTCCTTTGTTGTCTACAAATTTTCCTGTGTTTTCTTTTTTTTTAATATAGACTCTTCGGAGTCAGTTTAAACCAAAATCGTGTTTGGATTTTCTTTCATTATACTCCTATTCAGTAGTTCTTATTTTGGGGAATTGTTTGAGTTTGAAAATTTAGATTAAGTGATAGAAATTTTAAATCACTTCGTCTCATTTGTTTTTCTTAAATAAATTTAGAGTTGACCCTTCAGGTCAAAATTTATTAAAATAAGAGATTACGTCATTTTCTTTTCATTTTGATGTAACAAAATTGGGGGCTCATCCTAAAAAAACGACTCCAATCATCATATTGGGGTTCTCATTCGCTCAGCGATTACCTCAAAGAAAAAAAGAAATTCTTTTTATTTTTCTGGAAATTGAGTAGATTCATTCAATTTGAATTTGATTACGAATAAAAATAAAACGTTATGTTAATAAGTGAATAATTCATGAATTATTCAAATATTATTTCAAATATTGTAAGAATTCAAGAGAACACTGGATAAGGAATAAATAAAATTTATCTTTCGAAATTTTTTTAAATTTCAAATAAAAATTATTTTAAATGTCGGGAAGCAACCCGTCCGCGCCATCGACCTCAGATGGGGATAAACGAACGCTAAGAAGCGAGAAAATTTCATCGGGTGTTCCACCACCACCGCGTGCGTATAAAAAAACTAATAAAACTGTTGGTTCGGGTTTAGCTGATTCGGCTCGTATTGAAGACTCACTCGACTTAGAGAGTATTTTAAGCGATATTTCGGAAAATGCCGATCAAAGTTTAGAGTCGGAAATAAATCCGTTAGAAATATCAACGTTTAAAAAACTAAATCTAAAGAAAAATGATAATTTTCTCAATGCGGAAAATCAATTCGGAAATTTAAACGAGATTTTCGAGAATAACTTTCAAAACAGGTCGGAAAATGACGGCGATAATTTAAATGCGGAAATAATAAGTCAAAATAACATGGCGACTTTGAGCGCGAATCAATTAATTTCTTTAAAAGACCCAGTCTCCTGTATTCCCACGTTCGAGGGTAAACCGGGAGAATTATTCGATTTTATTATCAATGTACAAGAAGCTAAAGACATGCTCCCTGCTGAGGCAGAAGGCAACATTACAAAATTAATTCAAAGAAAATGCTTAAGTCAGTCGGTTAAAGACTCTTTAAATAGTGAAACTTTCACAAAAATCAAAGATTTAATCAAAGTATTAAAATCTATTTGGGGTATTCTATGTGAACTCACCCAGGTCAAAACCCTCACCATCGCCAATTATATTGCCGATTTTTCCTGTGGTTGTATATGGAAAAATATAACTTCTCAAATTTTTTCAGATTTTTTGAGGCATCCTGTGAACAGCCATGTTTTTTTGCAAGTTTTATCTTCAAATGCCTGTAACTTCCGTAAAAATCAACCAATTTGAGTTTTTTTAAACAAAATGTGCGTCTTTGAACACACTTTCCATATAAAAATATGCCAATTTCTTTCAGTTCGTTCTTCCATCGATTTCCTCAGAAAAACCTCAAAAAACTTCAAAAAACGATTCGTTTTCAAAGTTGGACCCTTTTTATATTTTTCAAAAAATTTCAGTGTATACATTGGACCACAATAAAATTTTTCACCAAAGGCCAAAGTGGGCTTCCCATTTCGTGGCCGTCATTTTCAATTTGAATATATGAATCCGGGATGAAAAATTTCAAAATTCTTTTCGCATTTGATCGCAGAAGCATTATTTGAATTTACCGCCTGAAGAACCACTGCATTATATTCGAATCTGGAACAATTTGATGATTTTTTGAAAATTCGTTAACAATAAATCTTTCGGAGTGGTGTGTTCTAATAGAAATCCCACTTTGGCCTTTGGTGAAAAATTTTATTTTGGTCCAATATATTCACTGAACTTTCTTGAAAAATATAAAAAGAGTCCAACTTTGAAAACGACTCGTTTTTTGAAGTTTTTTGAGGTTTTTCTCAGGCAATCGATGGAAGAACGAATTGAAAAAAATTGGCTTATTTTGGGCGTATCTGGGAGAGTGGAAAGTGTGTTCGAAGACGCACATTTTGTGACAAAAAAACTCAAATCGGTTGATTTTTACGGAAGTTACAGGCATTTGAAGATAAAACTTGCAAAAAAACATGGCTGCCCACAGGATGCCTCAAAAAATCTGAAAAAATTTGACAAGTCATTTTTTTCCATATACAACCACAGGAGAAATCGGCAATATGATCGGCGATGGTGAGGGTTTTGATCTGGATGAGTTCACATGGAATACCCCATTTACACTCCCACAAAAACTGAATGGCATTTACAAGGGGAGTTAGGCTCATTATTCCAAAGAGATACGGATTCAGTAGTGATCTTTGCGAGTAAATTGAGGAAAAAAGGACAAGAAATTGTCGAATTATTCAAAGTAAAAAATCCTGATCACACTGAGGATCAGCTTAAAGCGTATAAAAATGAAGTCCATGGAAATATTAGACAATGCTTTTTACAAGGTCTAAAACCGGAAATCGATCAGCGCATGCCGACATGTGCTACGATGAAAGACGCGTATGACAAAGCGATCGCGATCGAGCGTAAATTAATTGCTAAAAGCGAATTGAGGAGTGAAAAACCCAAAATTGAAGAAACAAAAAAATCCGTGAGTCAAACAACCGATCAAAAAGCGGTTAACTTTATAAAAACGATAAAAATAAAAATGTTGTTTGCCAGATTTGTCACAAGGGTAATCACACGGCGAAAACATGTTATTTATTAACTCAAAATTTCCAAAGAAACCAATCGAAATGTCAATCATGTGACAATGTTGGCCACACTGCAGATAAATATAGGGGTGGTTCGAGTCAGAGTAACTCAAGTAATGACAGTGAATTAACATGTCGTTATTGTAAACGAGAGGGACACGCGTTGGAAAATTGCCAAGTTCTGGCTCGGAAAAATTCGGGAAACCAGAAACTATCTTTCCAATCGGACACGAGGAAAGATGCACGAGTTCAGCGACCGGTGACAACGATTCGAGAATCGGAGTCGGAAAACGACTCTCAGTAATTTCGGTTCATTTTAAAAACAATAACGATATTCCGTTTGTAAAAATCGGTTTTAATAAAAATAACGATGAAATTAAATTAATGCTTGATTCGGGAGCCTCACCGAACTTAATAAAAAATAAATACGTGGAAAAAGACATAAAAATCGATGAATCAAATGTAATCCAATTACACGGGATTTCGAAAAATTCCGGTATTAACCCTCGGTAGTATAAATATGGATGTTTTGGGAAAAATCGCATTATTTCATGTCGATCCAGATGACATGCGAATTCCGTATGCGGGTTTATTAGGATCGAATTTCTTTCAAACCGCAGGAGCAAAAATTGATTTTGCGAACAAATTTTTAATAATTAATGGAAAAGAATATCCATTTGAGAAAGTGCATCATTCTGAAGACAATGTGATGTATATAGCTCCGCGCAGTGAGTCTGCGTTCTATATTAATGTGAAAAATAAAGAGATTAAAGAGGGCTATATACCACGTCTTAAAATTTGTAAGGGTGTGTATGCGGGCGATTGCTTGGTATGCAATGATAATGGCCGCGCATACATGCGCGTTTATAACACCACGTATGAAAAAGTTGAAGTTAAAATACCAACTCTAGTAGTACGTGAGTGTGAAAAAATACACAAACCGATTGATCAAGATGATGTAAATACTTGTAAAGATTTTAATACTTCACCCATTGTAAATAAAATCGTAAACCACGTGAAAGAAGTGGAAATTAAAGATCGGTTTGAAAAAGTCAAAGAATTATTAAGATTAGATCACCTTGGTGATAAAGGAAAAGCTCATGTAGAGAAATTAATAAAAAAATATTCAGATCGTTTTCACATCCCTGGTGAACCATTAGGCTCAACTAACGTCTACCAGCATAGATTCTCAATCAAAGATGATATTCCCATATCATCTAAACAATATCGTTTACCTCACTCAACTAAACAAGAGGTTGAAAAACAAATTGAGGAATTGTTTGAACAGGGGATAATTAAACAGTCGGAATCCCCATATAACAGTCCTGTTTGGGTTGTCCCCAAGAAACCCGATTCAAAGGGTAATAACAGATGGTGAGTAGTTATTGATTTTAGACCATTAAACGAAAAAACAATTACTGATGCTTATCGCCTCCCTAACATTACAGACATTCTTGATCAGTTGCGGGGATCTGTATATTTTTCAGTCTTCGATTTGGCATCCGGATACCATCAAATTGAAATGGATCCAAAGGATAGCTACAAGGCAGCTTTTTCAACACCTAAAGGTCATTGGAAATTCAACCGTATGCCTTTTGGGTTGAAAAATGCACCAGCAACATTCCAGAGATTGATGGATACGGTGTTGCCTGGTCTACAAGGCACATCAATGTTTGTTTATCTTGATGATGTCATTGTATTCGCGAAAGATTTAGATGAACATGAAAAAAGAATTAAAGATTTAATGCAGCGTTTAAGAATAGCAAATCTGCAATTGCAATCGGACAAATGTGAATTTTTGCATCCGGAAGTTAATTATTTGGGTCACATAATTAGCGAAGAGGGTTTGAAACCCGACCCATCAAAATTAACAGCTGTTAGGGATTTTCCAGTTCCGAAAAAACAGAAAAATATTCGTTCTTTTCTGGGTTTAACGGGTTATTACAGACGTTTTATTAAAAATTTCGCGAAAATCACGAAACCATTAACACATTTATCAGAAAATGATGTTGAATTTGTTTGGTCTCCAGAAGCTAAAACAGCTTTCAAGACTCTAAAGGAGGCTTTATGTGCAGCTCCTATTTTGCAGTACCCGGATTTTTCTAAACCTTTTATAATTACAACTGACGCCTCAGGAACTGCCATTGGCGCAGTTCTTTCTCAGGGAGAGATCGGTAAAGATAAACCCATTGCATATTATTCTCGAGTGTTAAGAGGCGCGGAACCAAAAGATGATACATACGAAAAAGAAGCGTTACCTATCCTTGAAGGAGTAAAAAACTTCAGAACCTACATATATGGGCATGAATTCACGGTAGTTACGGATCACAAACCATTAGTTTGGTTTAGAACCGCGAAAGAAGCGAACACGCGAATTTTAAAATGGAGATTGACATTCGCTGAATACGATTAAGATGTTCAGTATAAACCGGGAAAAATTAATTTGAATGCGGATGCGTTATCACGTAATCCAGTTGAATCGGTAAATGTAACTACTCGTGCACAATCAAAGAGGGCTAAAGAACCTCTTGATCCTGAATTACAAGAAATTATCACTATTATTAATGAATCAAATGATGAAAATTCTTTTCAAAATAATGGAAAATGCGGTGAAATTCCGATTAAAAAAAGGAAAGATTCCAAGAAAAATGATTCAAAAATTCCATTTCGTTTCACAATGCCAAAAAGAAGAAGAGGCAGACCGCCAAAACGAGCGATAAGCTCTAATGGTGGAATTAATAATGAAAAAGGGAATGATGATGAGGAGAATTTGGATTCATCCAATGTGAATAATCCAATCTCTGAAGACCCTTCAATTTCCCAATTAATCGATTCACTTGACAATAGTGAAATCAATGATGACTCAGAGTCAGATTCTGATCATTCAATTATTGAGAAAAATCAAAAAGGAAAATCAGTTATCACTTCTTCGAAAGAATTAATTACTTATCGCAAAGATAATGTTTTATACTTCCTCTCAGATGAGGGTGAACCTCTTGACGAAGGTGCAAAAGGATTTACAAAATTAAATAAACTACCTTCTATTAAAGACACAAGTTTAGGTGGAATTTACAAACAAAAAATTGGAAAGAATTTAGATTTAGCTTCCATTATCAAAGGATCAAGCGGGGAATCTAACCTCATAATAAAAAAGTACTTGACCGTAAGTTTAAACAATTTAAAAGAAATATTAATGAATGAAAAAGTTGAATCAATTTCAATCGCATATTCAAAGTATGTGGATAATATTCCCTGGTCGGAAATTTTAATTTCAATTGAATAAATTTTCAAAAACAAAAAAATTAAATTTGTTGTTTGTCTTGGTAATCTCAAGTATGTTCCAATTGGAAAAAGAAATGCCATTTTTTATGAAAAACACTGTTCCCCTGTTGGGGGACATAAAGGTGTTTCGAAAACCCATAATAGAATCAAACAGGATTATTATTGGGAAAATATGAAAAAAGATATTCAATGTAAAATTCAACAATGCGCAGAATGTCAGTTAAAACAACTCGTTCGCGTGAAAACTAAGCAACCGATGCTTATCACAAATACTCCGGACTCGGTTTTTGATAAAATTGCGATGGGCATCGTCGGTGCATTACCGAAAACAGTAAATGACAACGAATGCATTCTAACCATTCAAGATCAATTATCAAAATTCTCAACGGCTATTCCATTACCAAATCAAAAAGCGGAAACTATAGCAGATGCTTTCATTAAGCGTTTCATTTGTATCTTTGCTTCTCCGAAGGTATGGTGGACCGATCAAGATCGTAATTTTATTAGTGCTTTGATGCAAAGAATTAATACAAGATTCAGAGTAAAAAAACTCCAAACAACAGCGTTTCATGCACAATCAAATGGTTCGTTGCAGCATTCACACCATGTATTGGGTGAATATTTAAAGCAATATGCGAGTAAAGACTCGGAATGGGATCAATGGATTGATCTAGCAATGTTGTCTTACAACACTTGTGTCCAGGAAGCCACCAAGTTCACACCATATGAATTGGTGTTTGACGAAACCGCACGGCTTCCATCAGCAAAACCGTTGCATGAGATGGATAGATTGCCTACTTACGACGATTACATCGAACATTTGATTAAACGATTAGTTGAAACGCGAAAATTAGCTTATGACAATTTAGTAGATTCAAAGCATAGATCAAAGCAGTATTATGATCAGAAGATCAACCCCGTGGATTTCCGAGTGGGTGATAATGTCTTTTTGCTGAGTGGACCTAAACCGGGAAAACTGGGAGACCAGTATGACGGTCCTTTTAAAATTTTAGAAATTCTTCCAGGTGGAAATATAAAAATTTTATTAAAAAATAAACCTAAAGTAGTTCATTCAAATCGTTTGAAAATCATTAAATAAAGGAACTCAAAAATCAAGATAAAAAAGTTATTAAAAAGAAAAAAATCACTATTTCAAGTGATTCTGATTCTGATTATATTCCATAATTTGATTGTTAAATTCAGTTTCTTTTATTTTATATTGCAAAATCATTATGATAAGAAAATAAAGTATATATATATATATATACTTTATATATATATATATATAATAATTGATCTTTATTTTCATCTATTTTGATTACAGAAAATGATTCTTTCCAAAATATTAACGATAATGGTATCATGGAATTATGTGTCCGCTATAATCGGATATGATTGTGGTAGTAACAATTTTAATGTGACTACGATCTCGTTACTCGATATCGATGATTGGGATATCGAAGAAGAAGAGATTAAAGATATTAAAACGAATATCTTTTTATTGCAATTAGATAAATTCACTCACACAAAAGTGACTCAGTGTAAAATTGAAATCAGCCGTACAGTTTATTATTGCGGCATGAACTCCCATGTCTCAATAGTGGACAACGCACATATGGAATATATCCATTTCATCTCAGAAGATGCATACCTGGTTGCCCATAACCATGGCACTATCCAAATTGGAAAAACTCTGATTGATGGGCTGCAACCCAATACAACCACAACGCGTGGTATTACCCTACGGGTAGAATTGACAAAAATGGTTACTGTTATGGGGTTGAATATTCAGATCCCTTTGATTCCTATAAGGGTGTTGTTGTATTGGACATTGTTAGAATTTCATTAAGATCAGCAATGGCTAGAGTGGGGGTAGATAATGGTAAAATTTATCTTCCCTCAGGACATTCATATAGACTAAGAGATCGTAGATGTATTGACCCAGAAGGGGGATATACATTCTGGAAACCCCTGCCTTCAATATCCTGGTGTCAAGAAAAATATTTCTCCACCCTTTACAGAGGGATGGGTTTTATAATGGTCTCGAAAGTAGACACTCTTTACACGATTAACTTAAAAGATACAAGATTTACTTTCACAAAACAGGGTGTTGATAGTACTTGTGTTTTAACGTTAATTAGAACTGAGCATCCGAAACTGTTCATTATGGAGTCGAATGATCTAGATGCTTTATCGAAAAATGTCGCAGTCTCATTAAACACAGATAATATGGACCTATTCATGTATATTAACGCCAAATTTGTTTATGTAGAAAGATACATTAGAACCCAAATGCGGGGTCTTTACAAAGATGTTTTACGCCACCATTGTAACTTGGAACGAGAAGTTTTGAGGAATAGTCTATCAATTGCGTCAACTATGCCTGACGAATTCGCGTTTCGTTATATGATGAGTCCAGGATACATGGCGGTATTAGCGGGCGAAGCTATACATATTGTACAATATATTCCGATAGAATTAAAGGTTAGGAAACCTAAAGAATGTTATAATCGGTTACCTGTATTGCGTGGTAATGAAACTGTATTTTTAACACCGCGTACTCATATTGTTGTAACTCAAGCGAGACAAATTCCATGTAATTTACCATTACTCCAATCTTATCATCTGGGCGACATGTGGTACAAGTTGATGCCGAAACCAGTTGAAGCACTGCCACCAGCTCGAATCAGACCAAACATTAAGCTAACGTGGACGTACCAGAATCCGAATAATCTGGCTACAAGCGGAATCTACTCTGAAGAAGATCTCGAGAAAATGCGAGATCGCATTATGTTCCCGATGGACAATATAGCCGTTTTAAATAAAATTGCGCAGAAAGCCTCAGGAAATGGGACTAATTATGCGTCACCATCAATGTTTAATATATTTGATGAAAATGCACTAGAGAAATTAGCGGAAAATGCGTGAGAGAAAACATGGGGTCGATTCGTCAAATTCGGCTTCATCAGCGCCACATTCATCGGAATTTTTATGATGATCCGTGTGATTAAACTTCTCGTCGACACAATCATCCATGGATACACTCTTCATACTGTCTATGGATGGTCCATTCATTTCATTGGAGCTATTTGGGACTCCGTTACCAATCTTCTTTTTCATTTCGCGAGATCTCCGCGAGGTTATACACGTACTGAAGATTGCTACATTGAAATCGCGACAATTCCGTTTGCACCAATAGACGGAATAAATACTCTTTATCCGAACATTCGCGACAATAATGAAGAACAAGTGGGGAATCAACCCCCAAAGAACGATAACTTCGATTAAAAAATAATTGCTCGCTGCTGTCATTACTCCGTTCATCAACTTCCATTTTCTGTCAACAGGAGTAATTTATAAATTAAAATGAGGTCACCAATTCCACAAGCTGATCGGGTTAGGATGGAGGAAATTAGGCTTCGTCTCCAGGAAGAAAAAATGGAAAAACTCTCAAAACCGGGCAGAGAAACCAATAAAATTGAAGCACCAACCAGAGCAGCCGCATTAGCAGCAGCAGCAGAGGCAAAATTTGAGGAAAAGCTTAAAAATTTCCCTAAAAGAGTTTATTCTGTGAGAACAACGGCCTCAAATCGACCAATGCATTGGTCACCAACAATTGCTGATTTATTGAATGTTGTAAACCCAAAACAGCATTCAGATATTCAGCAATTTCAAATGGCCACGTGTATAAGGGCCATTGAAACAAAAGAAGTATAGACAGACGACTTCTACCAAGTCTATTGTGGAATTCACCCACCAGCTGGAGCAGAGAAAAATGAGAAGCTACATCGCATCGGTAGACATCAAATCGACGTGACGTGCCCAGGTTGTGGTGAGGAATTGGCAGAACTTCGTAGGGCAGTAGAGTTTCAAGATTGTGCCCATGTCTACGACGATAATCGGGTGGTGTATTTTCGTCCGAGAGGCCTCAGCGTCGAAGTCTACAAAAATCAATGTTAAGTGATTAAGTTTATTTTAGATATCTTTGAATTTTCTATTTTCTCCGTATGTCGTTTTTTATTATTTCAAATCGATTATTGATTCAGATTTTCATTTCTTTTTTTTGATTGCATCGTTCTCGTTCTCTAACCTCACTCGTACTTCCGTCTAACTGCGGGGGTGTGACATCCGTCGAAAATAGATTTATTTAGATATTTCAAGCAATAATGAGTAAATAATATTCGGGGGGAAGAAAAACCGTTAAAATTAAAATTCTCTCTCACGCGTAAATTGTTTTATCTTTGAAGGCCAAGGCCAGCTGCATGTTGTAAATTAACAGAGAACATTTTCCGAAGTAAATATTCCCCGAAAATTCGGTCGTAAAATCTTAGCCGTGGGCCAGGCTCTTGTCGCACCGCAATTGTTTCGAGAGCACGCCCAGCCTATTTCTCTCTTCTCCCATTGTTCACAGACATTTCAGTGACGCGTCCGGGGGGCAAGTACATTTCAAGATGCGAAATTTTCCCATCTTATCTTAGAAGTGGGGTCTGTTTAGTTTCACTTTTCGGACCCCAATAAAACTGAATTTGATTTTCCTCTTCGAAATATTTTACGAGGGAATATTTGAGTTTCTCCTTTTTACACAGGAAGTGATAAATCACTTTGACAATTTTTAACGTTATTTAAAAATATTGTTTTTAACTAATCACTTTTTAGCTCATTTGTTTGGAAATTTTAGACAAACATTTTGGTATAAAAATTTCTTCGTTACGATAATTTTAACCGAAGGCTTTCAAATTATCGTAACTAAAAAGAATTTATCCCCATTATAATTTGTGTAATTATTCTCAAGTTTATAATCTGGATTCCATTCAATTATTCTGTAAATCTACTGTTCATTTCAAGCCAATGGAATATTGTTTAAATTCATTTCATGTCAATTTGATGAAGTTAAAATATATTAATCGAATTTTGTTCAATTACTTTTTTGAAATTTATTCGTTTCAAATAAACTCGATTTTCAAATGTTTCGGGAATTATTTAAATCATGACTCTTAAGTCCATTTTTTTTAAATTTAATTCTTAATCTTGATTTCTACAAAGTTAATCGGGAGAAATAATTCCCCTTTAATTCCTAATTGATTGAGTTTGAATTTGAAATAATTCAAACTCAAATAATTCATCTTTCATTTAAACGGAAAGAGAACGACGTAATTAAAATTATTCAGTTGATATTTGATAAAATAATACTTAGATAATTGTCTCTATTTTATTGTATTATAAATTGACAGTATTGTTAATTAACGCTAAAGAATATTGTTCAGTAAACAATAAGTTCAAATTTTCATTAACTAATTAAGTTAATTTAGTAGTTTGTGGAGGGAGGAATTCCGACCTCTCGAAGCAAATCTTATTGGCAGTTGGGGGTGGAAAAGCCCGCCCACACCCCAACATCTCGATGTGGAGGGATCGGAGTTGGTCCTGATACATTGGGTCCGGAGTGTCGGGAGTGAAAACTCTAAGCCAGGGTCAAGGCCCATTGGTCCCCTGAGTTTTCCCTCCGTACATCTGAGGACACACCCCCAGGCTGGGGTAACAAAACCACTTGCGCGTCGTTTTGTTCCTCAGTTTCACCGTAGCTTTTCAAGTTCCAACGTCTTTCATGACGTGGGTTTTTATTACAAAGCTTTCGTGATTTGTTTTCTTTATTTAAGCCTTTCGTGGCTTGTTAGTATTTTCAAATTAATCTCACTTTTAATTGTGTAGAGTCAATATTCTTAAGTTAAAAATCATAAAAACAGTGCGGCTCTAGTTTAACCAATTTGTTAAGTGCAAAGTTGTGAACCTCTTTGGGATTTAGCAGAGATCATCAAATTGTAAATCCTTTGTTGTCTACAAATTTTGCTGTTTTTTTTAAAAATATAGACTCTTCGGAGTCAGTTGAAACCAAAATCGTATTTGGATTTTCTTTCATTATTTTCCTATTCAGTAGTTCTTATTTTGGGGAATTGTTTGAGTTTGAACATTTAGATTCAGTGATAGAAATTTCAAATCACTTCGTCTCATTTGTTTTTCTTAAATAAATTTAGAGTTGACCCTTCAGGTCAAAAGTTAATTTATTAAAATAAGAGATTACGTCATTTTTTTTCATTTTGACGTAACAATTGAATTAATTAATTTTTTAGTTCGAAAATCAATGCATAAAAAAGATAATTGTTTAGGAAATAAATTTCAATCGTTTTTTCAACATAATTTAAAATATTATTAAAAAAAAGCCCCCTGCACTCAGTGCGCCTACAGTATACTCCGCGCCAAAAGTCGCGCCTATCTATCGCCAGAATCGTTCACTAGTTTCAGCGTCATTTGATATTAATAATTTTCAATTCTAATGTATTATAGAGGAGGGAACTGCGTATAAAACATACTAAAATATACATTTTCTCTCAGCATGCCCATTTCATAACATATTCGCAATATATTACATGTTTTCAAAATTGTTGAATAATTTTCATTTGCGCAGCCCAGTTTTCGGCACATTATCAACAATATCTTCTGAAGTCTTCCGGATCTCTTGAAAAACCGTTCTGCCCATCATATTCCAACGCGAATTCTCTACCTAGCGAGTTCGGATGACCTATGGGAATTCCTAGTGATCCTTTCAGGGGGGGGTCCTGGTAACCTTTGGAATCCTTGAGGAGTCCTGGCGATTCTTGGTAGGCCTTGGTGAACTTTGAGTAGCCCATATGATCTTTGGGGAGCCCTAAGAATCCTTGAGAAACCCTGCTGATGCCCTGGGCATCTTTGGTGGATCCAGGTGATCTTTGGGGATCCCTGGTGTCATTTAAGGAGCCTTGTGAATCCTTGAAGCACCCTGATGATAGTCATAGAGTCCTGGCGATCCTTGAGGAACGTGAGTGGCCTTTGGGAAGTACTGGTAATTTTCGGGAAGTTCTGGTGATTCTTCGGGAGCGCAGGTGACCCTTGGGGAGCCTTGGCCACCCTTGGGAATCCTACATAACATTTGGGGAGTCTTCGGGATTCTTGAAGGGGCTCGGTGAGAAACCCTGGAGATTTTTGGGAAGCCGTGGTGACCCTTGAAGATCCCGGATGAATTTGGAGATCCTTGAAAAACTCTGGCGATGCTTAGGGTGCCATGAAGACCTTCGAGGAGCGCGAACGGCCTTTGAGAAACTCTGGTGACCTTTGGAGAGCCCTGGTCACCTTTGGGAGGCCATGCTGAACTTTGAATAGCTCCGGTGAACTTGGGGGAATCAAGAGAATCCTTGAGAAACCCTGGTGACTCTTGAGGAACGCAGTTGGCCTTTTGGAGGGCCCTAGTGATTTTTGAGAAGCCCTGGTGATCTTTGGGAAGCCTTGGTAACCCTAGGGAAACCCGGGTGAAATCTAGGGAGCCCTGATGATCCTTGGAGAGCCCTGGTGATTCTTAGTACTTCCGTCTAGAAATAAAAATGCAAGAATTGAAATACAAAATTAGAAATTATATAAAATAATATAGTTGTCCCCTATCTGCATCGAGGTCCGATACTCATTCTTATTTTGGCAAACAGTTAATCCCATCTGTTTGGGAGAGGAGAAATATACATCGTTCTCGAAGATTCGGCCACAACTGCTGGGGCATTAATGCATTCTAAAGGTAAATACATTAAATTCTCTGACTCTTCAACAAACTTCATGTGTGAAGTATTGAATGCTGCTCCCACTGTTATAAATTTAAATCCGATGACTCCGTCCATTCTCCCGATGCCACGTCGCCATCTTATAATTGACGTTATGTGCATAAATTCAAATTGCTCACGGTGGTTTGGCGAAATTACATGAATTATTGAATTGTTCTATTTCACGAGCCTGTCACTTGGCGTTTGATAGTTAATTCCATCGATGTTAATCCGTTTGTATAGAGTGATCGGCAGTTGTTCATTAATGCCATGATGGCCAGCTTCCATAAGCGCGGCAATCTCTTGCTAATCAAGTTCTCCTTGGACACCGTTTGCGTGGAGGACGAATCTGCCAGTTGCATTCTGTGGCGGCACGACCCAGCGTTTCTTGTTGGTCATTCGTTGAAGCATTCGTAGATCGTTAGGGGACAATCTCATATTCAGAGATTTCTCCACTAGTTGAGCAAATAGCATATGATAAGCAACTTGCATAGAGCGATCAGTTGGACTTGTTATGTAGTTCCTCGCTTGTCTGTTCAAGGATTCGAACCAAATTCCAGAGGCAAGCCATTGGGGATCCAGTTCCTAGACAAAGCGAACTTTATGTTTTAGGAGGTGAAGATTATAAGATTCATACTGTTCGTCAAACAGCACTTCTGATTCCTGGCGAAATCGATCGATAATACCGTTGGAACAAACTAACTCCTCTGAAAGAATGCAATCTTTATTCATAATGTCCGTTGCAACAGCACAGAGGGGGAAATGCTCAACGTGTGCAGCACTCATAACATCGTGGACGCAAGGTAGCCAGTAGTACCAAGCTAAATTGCGATATTCTGTCCCCTTGAACTTGGCGAAATTTTTTAAAGGTCGCGTCCGCTTTGCCAATGTGGTGGGTGGTTTTATAGACTTTAGACGATTGCACTGATCGCTTATGACGAAGATGACCACGGTCGAAGATTATAATCACATGATCACATTACTTGCAATTTTTTTTAATTTTGTGTAAGTGAAAATGAATACATTGGCCTGAAGAGTGGATTTACTTCGAACGTTGGCATAATGTGAGGGGAGCATTGATTAGTTTAATTCATTTTACAGTTAGCATGGCTGACAGCTGCGAAATCCTTAGCGGACCAAGTTAACAGTAGAACTCTTAAATATTTCCAGTAGTTAAGAGAAAGTTAAATGTTGGTCAAGATTGGGGGGTATATCGAAAGATTCAATTTTGGGGGGAGAGGTGATCTGAGGGGGGCGGAAGGGCGGTCATGGGCTCTATGAACTGTTATCAGTCTTCAGAATTGAAACTTCAGATCTGGTGGGTTCTGAGAGGGGCTGAAGGTGGATATTATAGGCTATGTGAACTATTAACTGTCTTAAGAGTTGAAACCCCAACAAAACTGAAGTCTCAACTCTGAAGACCGTTAGTAGTTCATAGAGCCCACCAAATTTCCCTCCAGATGAAATTGAACTCTCAACTGTAAATACTGTTCAGAATTCATAGAGCCCATGAAACCGCCCTGGCGCCCCCCTTAGATCCCCCCGCACCAAATAGAATCTTCCGACATACCGCCAACTCTTAACATTCTCTTAACTGCTGGAAATATTTAACTCTTACTCAACTCTTAACCAACTTTAAATTTGCACCATTAGGGGGCGTGGAGGAGTAAACGGAATTAAAATGAGAAAATTTTTAATATTTTGAAGGTTTGACAAGACTAGTAATAAGAAGAACAGATGCAACTTCAGGAAAGCCAGTACTCAGAATAATGGAATGTGGAGAAAATGAAAGTGTAAAAAACAAAAACAAAAAAGAAACAGGATGGACAAATACACCAGCACCACCCTCCGAGCAGAGAAAGGGCCATTTTTCTTCAATGCACACAATTAATCAACTGCAGTGTTGGGCATCTCGGGGCTTCAGTGAGTACAAAAAAAAACTAAAAAAGAGTCAAACAGAAAGATGTTGCCACTCTTCATTATGTGAATGCATTATTATTTATTTGTTGCTGTCCTAATATTCTTATTATGATGGGTCATAAAAATACAGTTTTTACTACCGAATAAAAGTTTTCTAATCATTCGAAAATTGGGGAAAGAAACCCCAACAAGAAGTCGAATCACCCAGGGCCACTATTTCTTTCTATTGTAGTTAACTATATCTCTCTATTTCTTTTCTCTCGTTAAATTCGTACGCTCACCGCGTGTCCCGTGGGAGCTTCAAGAGGTTGGATGCGAGAGGGCAGCAAGTAATGGAGCGGAGTCACGGCCGTCAGCAATTGACCCACCCACACATGGAGTCTGGCCCCATCTAGGAGGGACGAGGAGGAATGGAGCGGCAGCAAGCTACGCAGGCTTCTACGCTTGACCCCCACTACCTCACCGGAGAACGTCACATAAAGAAGCCTATAAATAAGCAGTATGACGGAAGCTATTTAAAAGATCACTCATGACTGTTACTTTTTGTGTAATTTTTTTTTCTTGAATTTTAGTTTCTACCATCTCCATTGGTAGTATGTTTCCGAATGGTACTCGATCCATCTTTCTTAGAAAGGAACACTTATTGGTTGGTATTTTTGAAAATGTTATGGCCAATAATACTCAAATTTCATTACCTTTTGATGTACCATAGACTCTGCCCCTTTTACGTATGTACATTTTTTCTTCCACCCATTAAAATAGAGAAGCGGCAACATTTTGAAATTTAGCTGAATAATATTTTCTCTATTTCTATAAAATGAAAAAAAAATTTTTTTTGTGTGATATAAACTTTCTATCTCATCCTAAAGTGAAAAAGAACAGTTAAATATAGATGCATTGATCCTTTTCATTTTAAGAATCTTTAATAAATTGTTCTATCTCAGTAACTATTGAATATATTGACCTAAAATTGGATATAGGAATGTTATTTGACAATTCTAACTAGTAGTCAATGTTATAAAAGTTTTCCTTGATTTTAATCCATGTTATAGTGTTCAAGAGTGAATTCTGACCAAAAAAATACAAAAACGGCAATACCTTGAAAACTTTCTATAGAGGGGTATACATATTTTGATTGATCCAGATAGACGACATCAAGACGAACATTTTGAGAAGAAAAAATTGAAATCGGTTGTATAGTTTTTGAGATATTGAGCAAAACAGTTTCACATAAAAAGTTGAATATCTCCTAAACTACTGATCCGATTTTGCTCATCCAAAATACTAAACTTTGCTATCATAAGACCTAAAATTTTACTAAGTTTGAACTTTCTATCTCGATTATTTTTTAAGTTATCATGTTTACAAGCAATTTCAGCGAAAAAATGAAAAAACGAGAATTAAACCACATTGCTTGGGGTGTAATGGTTCAGGAGATATCGGAAAAAAAACATTTTTAAAGAATTGCGGTATCTCATGAACCGTTCAACCGATCGAGCTGAAATTTAGCCCAGTTTTGAGTATCATGTGACGAGGCATATTTATTCATTTTTTATTATTTTTGCCTACATTTTTCCCCAACACACATAGCCCCCTAAAACGTAAATCCTGCCACCGTTGGTTACCCTTTCCCTAAATATTCCCCTCGTTGCCCCTCTTCCATCGCCCCCGGATTCAACGACCAACAGCCGCCGAAAGAAGTTCGCAATTCCGAACCACCGGGAGTGGGTGAAGCAGCCGTCGCCCCCGAGAAACGCCCATGGATAAGTCACGATAATCCACCGCCCTTGAAATTCACCACCGATACGGCTCTGGATTATGATCGTGGATACAATCTCAACACCTTGATTTGCCCCGATTCCCCTCGAAGTTGACCCGAAAGAACTCGAGATCCAGCGAATTCCCCCGAATTACAGAGGAAAAGAAGGAAGAGAAAAGAAAGGAATCACTCGTGCGACAGCTGCCCCGTGAATTGCCACGTGCCCCCCCTGAAGTAATAAAGAGAAAATCGTGTAAAGTAACCCCCGGAAGTTAGTTCGGTGAGCAGACAAGAAGACTTGGATTAATTGGAGTCCATCTGAGCTCTCGCTTTGGAGCCCCTGGAGTCGGAAGGAAGAACGAAGGCCCTGAGGATTCTTTTTGAAGACGTTTCTGGAGGACTTTTCTGCGAAGCCCTTTTTGTTCAACGTGAGAACGAGTTGTTTCCATCATTTTCCCCTTGGCCCTGAGTATTATCCCATTCTATTCCCCCAACGGTGCACCACACTTGGTTATTTTTCCCCCAGTAAATTCAATTATTCTATCTTCATTTCTTTGTTACTTTCCCCTCGACACACCTAGAATCTCCCCCTTTGTTATCCATTAGAATCTCCCTTTAGAGGTGTACAAAAGCTGCCTGGCCTCCCCCACTCCCTAGATCTCATTGAAGGCCATATTAACGTCTTTGTGACGATTATGTACAATTTGAAGAAAATATAGTTAGTCTTTCTTATAATTAGCCCTTATTTGTCCTATTTATCTAATTGCCCGAATTCCTCGTTTCAAGAATTAATTATAAATTAAAGGGAAAAGGTCACAGGTTTAAATTCATTAATAGCCGCCCAGGAAAAAAAGAAAAAACGTTTATATTATTGTTGCGTCGTGGGGTGCATACCAGCCGCGTCCCCGTCGCGAACCCTGGGTCATGCGAAGTGCTAGTAGGGCTTGATTTTTATGCCTCCCCATGCACTCTTGAATTTAATTTTAATAACTTGATAAATTTAATATTTAAATTAACATGCCTTCAGAAGGAAAGGTGCTGTTGGGGATACCCGTAGATCTATGTGGGCATCCATCATATAATATGAGATGTCTCAAAGAGGTTTAAATTCATTAATAGCCGCCCAGGAAAAAAAGAAGCAACGTTTATATTATTGGTGCATTGTGGGGTTCATACCAGCCGCGTCCCCGTCGCAAACACTGGGTCATGCTAAGTGCTGGTAGGGCTTGATAATTATGCCTCTCCATGCATACTTGAATTAAATTTTAATAACTTGAAAAATTTAATATTTAAATACCATGCCTTCAGAATGAAAGGTGCCATTGGGGCTAACCGTAGATCTATGCGAGCATCCATCATATAATATGAGATGGCTCAAAAAGGTTTAAATTCATTAATAGCGGCCCAGGAGAAGAAGAAGCAACGCTTATATTATTGGTGCGTTGTGGTGTTCATACCAGTCGCGGCCCTGTCGCGAACCCTGGGTCATGCTAAGAGCTGGTGGGTCTTGACATTTATACCTCTCCCTGCACACTTGAATTTAATTTTAATAACTGGATAAATTTAGTATTTAAATTAACATGCCGTCAGAAGGAACGGTGCTGTTGGGCACACCCGCAGATCTATATGAGCATCCATCATATAATATGAGGTATCTCAAAGACGTTCAAATTAATTAATAGCCGCCCAGGACGAAAAGAAGCAACGTTTATATTATTGGTGCATTGTGGGGTTCATAACACATTCATCCCCGTCGGGAACTCTGGGTCATGCTAAGTGCTAGTATGGCTTGATAATTATGCCTCTGCATGCACTCTTGAATTTAATTTTAAAACGTTGATAAATTTAATATATAAATTAACATGACTTCAGAAGGAAAGATGCTGTTGGGGACACACGTAGATCTATGTGAGCATCCATCATATAATATGAAATGTCTCAAAGAGGTTTAAATTCATTAAAATTCGCCTAGAAAAAAAGCAACTTTTATATTATTGGTGCGTTGTGGGGTTCATAACAGCCGCGTCCCCGTCGCGAAACATGGGTCATGGTAAGTGCTGCTAGGGCTTGATAATTATGCCTCCCCATGCACTCATGAATTTAATTTTAATACCTTGATAAATTTAATATTTGAATTACCATACCTTCAGAAGGAAAGGTGCTATTGGGGACACGCGTAGATCTATGTGAGCATCCATCATATAATATGAGATGCCTCAAAGAGGTTTAAATTCATGAATACCCACCCAGGGAAAAAAGAAACCACGTTAATGCTATTGGGGCGTTGTGGGGTTCATACCAGCCGCGTCTGCGTCGTGAAACCTGGGTCATGCTACGGGCTGGTAGGGCTTGATTATTATGCGTCTCGATGCACTCTTGAATTTAATTTTAATACCTTTATAAAAGTAATATTTAAATTAACATGCATTCAGAAGAAAAGGTGCTGTTGAGGACACCCGTAGATCTGTGTGACCATCCATCATACTATAATAGGAGATGACTCACAGAGGATTAAATTCATTAATGGTGATCTAAGAAAAAAAGAAGCAACGTTTATATTATTGGTGCGTTGTGGGGTTCATACCAGTCGCATACCCGTCGCGAACCCTGGGTCATGCTAAGTGCTGGTAGGGCTTGATAATTACGCCTCTCCATGCACTCTTGAATTTGACTTTAATAAGTTGAAATATTTTATATCTAAATTAACATGCCTTCAGAATGAAAGGTGCCGTTGGGGATAACCGTCGATCTAAGTGAGCATCCATCATATTGTTATGATTATCTAATTCTCCCTCAGAATGCATTCCATCGAGTCTGCATTCTTTTCCTTCCTCAAAACCTCTCCTCTGAAGTTAGCGCCTCTTTTTTGTTATTATTACTCTCTCTTCTTTTCTCTTTTTTATTATTTAACATCTCTCTTTTGATATCGTCCCCTTTTAACCTTAATAAATACTTTATCTGTACCCATGTGCGTTTCAATTGGTGTCAGAAGTGGGATGATTAAATTCCGTGATATTTTCGTTGTGAATTCGTAAAAAAAGTGTCGGATTTCTCCTCAAAATGTATCGACAGAGGCTAGACGACTTTGACGACGGACTTATAGCTGATCCAAGACATAACAGGGAAGTTTTTGATGAATTTGTAGATGACAAAATTACATCCAATAATCACACGATTAGACATTTTATTGACCAGTCCCTTACCAATGTTCAAACGGATATCCAAAATTTATTACAACGCGAATTAGAAAATGCCGTGAGGAGAGAATTTAACGCGACTCTACGCGAAGAAATCCGTTCGATTATTCGGTCGGAACTCTCGGATACGGTTCAAGGAGAAATATCAACCTCTCTCGTATCGACCCAAATGGAGTTGTTGGAAACAACTAATCAAGAGATTCGTCTGAACACTACAACGGCGCAAGGAGAAGTAGAATCATCTCTACAACGGAATCTCTCTCAATCGGTCTCAATCATTCGGGAGGAACTCCTGAGGACATTGCAACAGGAACTCCAACAAGGTTTCAATGCTGCACAAGAGAAGATTTTTGAGATCATTGCAGACATCCCGAGGAAAATTCCTAACCACATTCCGGAAAATCCAGATAATAATTTTCATTTTCCTCATAATTCTTCTTCAGGCTTTAATCCTCCTATGGACAATTCTTTCTCCCTTAATCAACCTATTGTTTTAGAATTTCCAAGCCGGAACAACGCGAATTCGTTAATTTCACATCGGAATTGGATAAAAATCTCCGAATATGACGGTTCAACTCCTTGGACTCCATTCTATAAACATTTTTTGATTGCCGCGTCTCATAATAAATGGGATACAAATGACATGGCCTCACATTTAGCTACGTGTTTACGGGGTAAAGCGCAGTCTATTTTACAGACTCTTTCCCCAATCGACGTTAAGGATTTCAATAAATTAAAGAAAGAATTAGAGTCACGTTTTGGAGAAGAGAAATTTTCTCAGATGTATTTCAATCAATTTCAAGCGCGCCAACAACCCATTGATGAAGATTTTACAACTTACGCGGAAAAACTAGAAAGGTTAGCTCGTTTCGCATATGCCGAAGAAACGGATAGTTGCCATGATCGCGCCACGTGCTTTCAATTTATCGGGGGTATCAGAGATACTCGAATTGAAACTATTCTTCGCTCAGAACGTATCGAATCCCTCCAAATTGCCCTTCAACGCGCTACAGAATTACAATTCATTCATAACCTCGTTGGTAAAAAACGGAATACTCAAAACCAAAATAAAATTCAAAATACTTCTTCCAACTTCAATAAATTAAAAATTAATCCACAGAATTCATCAAATAATTCTTCGAATATCCGATCACGTCATCAACAAAACCCTCAAAAATCATTCTATAATAAACAAAACGTTACTTGTTTTGCTTGCGGTAAGCTGGGTCACTTCAATTTTGAGTGTAAAAACCCTGTTTCTTCGGATTTAAACGCATTTCGCAATTCATCAACAACTCAAAATAAATCTCAAAATCAGAGAAATTTTAATTCTCATTCAACCCCAAATTTTCATCGTAATACTCAAAATAATTCTCATTCTCAACNTGCGGTAAGCTGGGTCACTTCAATTTTGAGTGTAAAAACCCTGTTTCTTCGGATTTAAACGCATTTCGCAATTCATCAACAACTCAAAATAAATCTCAAAATCAGAGAAATTTTAATTCTCATTCAACCCGAAATTTTCATCGTAAGACTCAAAATAATTCTCATTCTCAACCTCATAGTCAGAATTCTACGCAAAGTGCTAAATGTTATTTTACCCAAAATCAGAATTTATCCAATTCATGTAGTGACATGAGTGTTGACGTACAACCCAGTACATTCAACTCTACCGAATCGGAATCTCCCAATTTTTATCTGGAAAACTAAATAGAGTCAATTTGGATGAGGTCAAATTGACTCCTCAAGAGAATAAATCTTGTTTTAAAACCTCGAATCAATCAACCGATCTACATTTGAAATTATTCGGGAAAATTAATACTCGATCTTGTTCGATGCTACTTGACACAGCTTCAGATATTACGATAGTGAATCCTCGACTTTTCTCCAATAACTTGGATTCTTTGAAAACTCTTCATAAAAAATTTTCCATCTCTACTACCAATGGTTCGAAATTGAATTACACTGCAATCAAACGAGTAACCATCTCAGTAAACAACATCTCAGTTCCCATTGATGCTGTTTTCGCTGATATTAAAATTGATTGCATTTTAGGGTTGGATTTTCTCGCGAAAACTGGACTTCTAACTGAATTCCAAACAATTATCAACCGAAAATTCATTATTAATTCTTCTCAGAAAGTAGTTTCTATTCGTCAAACTTCCGTTGTTGATTCTAAAAATTCTTCAATATCACTCCCTGAATTTCTATATCAACTTTTCCTTTCTTCATCTAAATTATTAGATGAAAATCAAAAAAAACTTTTTCAAGAATTTCTGATCCATTTTGAAGACAGATTTGCTAGAAATAATAAAGAATTAGGGAAATATGTCGGTTTACAACACCGAATTATTATCGAAAATTCTTCACCCATCAAACAACTTCCTCGTAGGATTCCCTTTCATTACAGGGATATCGCTTTCGAATTGTTACAGGAAATGAAAGAGGATGACATCATCGAACCAAGTTCTAGTCCTTGGTCTTCCCCGGTTGTTTTAGTGAAAAAGAAAGATGGTTCTCTTCGATTTTCTATTGATTTCCGTCTTCTCAATAAAGTCACTAAGAAGGATTACATGCCAATCCCATCTATTAGTGAACTTCTTGATGCAACAAAAGGTTTTTGTTGGTTCTCATCAATTGACCTTAAGAGTGGTTATTGGCAGGTTGAAATTGCTCCTGAAGATAAAGAGAAAACTGCCTTCTGTATCGGGAATGAACTTTGGCAATTCAAAGTACTCCCTTTCGGTTTATGTAATGATCCTGCAACTTTCATTCGTGTGATGAATCACATTCTCAAAGATCTCGTCTGGAAAATCTGCTTAGTTTACCTCGATGACATTTTAGTCCTTGGTCGATCATTCAAAGAACATCTTCAGAATCTTGAAATTATTTTCCATCGACTTTCGTCTGCCAATTTGAAAGTCAATTATAAGAAATGCATCTTTTTCCAAAAAGAAATCCTCTTCTTAGGTCACATGATCTCCGAGTACGGAATTCATTGTTCCCCAGAGAAAATTTGAGCGATTATTGAATGGCCAATTCCTATAGATAAAACAGCCATTCGCAGTTTCATTGGTCTCTGTTCTTATTATCGACAATATGTCAAAGGTTTTGCTTCTATTGCAAAACCACTTCATAAAATTGGTGACGTTAAAACTCCTTTCATCTGGTCAGAAGACTGTCAATCCGCATTTGATAATTTGAAATCAATTCTAACCTCTTCCCCTATTCTATCTACACCCTCTCCCATCGGTAAATTTATTCTCGATACTGATGCTTCTCAATTCGCTATTGGAGCTACCCTCTCGCAAATTCAAGGTGGAGAAAAACTCATCCCTTGTTACAGCAAATGTCTCAGTAATTCAGAGAAGAATTATTGTGTTACCCGCAAAGAACTATTGGCTGTCATCAAATCTCTCGAATCATTTTCTCATTATCTTCTGGGTCGAAAATTTCTGATTCGTACCGATCATGCTGCTTTGAAATGGCTCATTTCTTTCAAAAAGCCGGTCAATCAGATAGCTCGCTGGATAGAATTCCTTTTCTCATATGACTTCGAGATTGCTCATCGTCCTGGACATCTCCATGGAAATGCTGACGCTCTATCGCGTCGCCCTTGCTCTTGTAAAACTTGTGGAAAGGCTAATGCCATTGAAGATTCTTCTGATAAAATAGTTTTTAGAACTATTTGTTATTCCAAGAATGACCATGATTGGATTAAACTCCAAAATGAGGATTCCATATTGAAAACAGTTATCCAATTCAAGAAATCCAATCATCACCCAGATTGGAAAGAAGTTTCACACCTTGGTTCTGATTTTAAAATCTATCTTCTACATTGGGATTCACTAGAACTAACGGATAACATCCTATTCCGTCGTTGGGAATCCCCTGACCGAACAAAATTCATCTATCAGATCTTTATTCCTAGAAATCTTATTACTGAGATCCTGTCCTCTGCCCACGATTCTCCCTCTAGTGGACATTTTGGTATCAATAAAACTCTTTCTAAAATTCGTCAAAACTTTTACTGGGCAACTTGTAAGTTCGATGTCGAAAATTATTGCAAGAAATGCAAAATTTGCTTCTCGAGAAAAGGTCCTCATGTAAAGACTAAGGGTGAACTCCAAATTTACAATGTCGGTTTTCCTTTTGAAAGATTGGCCATTGATTTCCTAGGCCCTTTCCCGAAATCTTCTTCTGGGAATCGCTTCATTTTGGTTGTCACTGATTATTTTTCAAGATGGCCAGAGGCTATACCTCTTCCAAATCAACAAGCTACTACCGTAGCTGAAGCTTTAATTCAAGAGATCATTTCTCGTTTCGGAATTCCGCTTGAAATTCATTCCGATCAATGTCGAAAATTCGAATCCTCGATTTTCAAAGAAATTTTGAACCTTATAGGAATCCACAAAACTAGGACAACCCCTCTTCACCCCCAATCTAATGGAATGGTGGAACGATTGAATAGAACCATCACAAATTATTTAGCGAAGTTTATTAATTTCAACCAGACAGATTGGAACAAATGGATCCCGCTTTTCGTTCTTCAAAGCATCACACTACTGAATATACTCCAGCTTTGTTGATGATGGGTCGTGAACTCAAGCTTCCTCTGGATCTCATTAGAGGTTTTACCCCACATGATTCTTCTCAAACTCTGCCTGAATATATCGAAAATTTCAAGAATCAACTTGATTCAATTCATTCCAATATTCGAAATAAACTCCAAGTTAAGAGTGATCTAATGAAATCGAGATTCGATATTAAAACTAACATGATTCATTTTCAACCTAACGAAAAAATTTGGTTCTTCAATCCACGTAGAGTTGAAGGAAAATCTCCCAAATTACAGTATGATTGGGAAGGACTTTACGTTATCAAAAATAAATTGAATGACGTAGTTTATCGCATTGAAAAATCACCTCATTCGAGACCTAAAGTAATCCACATTAATCGGATTGCTCCATATGAGAATTAAACCCTCTTTTCTTCATTTCTTTATTATTTATTAATCTATGTGTCCATTACTGGCCATAATTGACAGACGGATAATTTTCTTTCTTCTTTTATTTCATTTTCCCGGGATATATTCAAGAGATAACGATTGCGCGTAGGTTCTCTATCTTTTATTCTTTCTGAAGAATAATCTTTTCTTATTCTTTCTTTTTATTCGACCTTGATTCTGCCAGATTTTCCCATTCTTTTTTCAGAACCATTTCTGATCAAGATTTTCCTGGATTGACCTGTCACGCGGCCCCCATTGATGACCAGTACTGACTACTACAAATCCAGACAAACATACCCTTATTTCAAATCAATTCCTATTCTCTTTTGTATTTTTCGTCTGGGTTTTCGAAGAGAATATGGGTTAAGAGCCCCAGATAACTTAAATATCACTTTTCTTTTAAAACTGATATTTCTGTTGCTCTTAACAGGTTTGCCTGATTGTCGGGACGACAATCTTTCTTTCAGAGGGGAGAGTAGTGTTATGATTATCTAATTCTCCCTCAGAATGCATTCCATCGAGTCTGCATTCTTTTCCTTCCTCAAAACCTCTCCTCTGAAGTTAGCGCCTCTTTTTTGTTATTATTACTCTTTCTTCTTTTCTCTTTTTTATTATTTAACATGTCTCTTTTGATATCGTCCCCTGTTAAACTTAATAAATACTTTATCTTTACCCATGTGCGTTTCAATATAATATGAGATGTATCAAAGAGGTTTAAATTCATTAATAGCCGCCCAGGAAAAAAAGAAGCAACGTTTTTACTATTGCTGTTGTGGGGTTCACTCCAGACGCGTCCCCGTCGCGAACCCTGGGTCATGCTAAGTGCTGATAGGGCTTGATAATTATGCCTTTCCATGCACTCTTGAATTTAATTTCAAAACCTTGTTAAATTTAATATATAAATTAACATGACTTCAGAAGGAAAGATGCTGTTGGGGACACACGTTGATCTATGTGAGCATCCATCATATAATATGAGAGGTCTCAAAGAGGTTTAAATTCATTAATAGCCGCTCAGGAAAAAAATAAAAAACGTTTATATTATTGGTGCGTTGTGGGGTTCATACCAGCCGCGTCCTCGGCGCGAACCCTGGGTCATGCTAAGTGCTGGTGGGGCTTGATATTTGTGCCTTTCCATGCACACTTGAATTTAATTTTAAAGCCTTGATAAATTTAATGAATAAATTAACCTGACTTCAGAAGGAAAGATGCTGTTGGGGACACACGTAGATCTACGTGAGTATCCATCATATAATATGAGATGTCTCAAAGAGGTTTAACTTCATTAATAGCCACCCAGAAAAAAAAGAAAAAACGTTTAAATTATTGGTGCGTTGTGGGGTTCATAACAGCCGCGTCCCCATCGCGAACCCTGGGTCATGCGAAGTGTTGGTAGGGCTTGATTTTTATGCCTCCCCATGCACGCTTGAATAGAATTTTAATAACTTGATTAATTTAATATTGAAATTAACATGCCTTCAGAAAGAAAGGTGCTGTTGGGGAAACCCGTAGATCTATGTGGGCATCCATCATGTGGTTCATACCAGCCGCGTGTGCGTCGCGAAACCTGCGTCATGCTAAGTGCTGGTAGGGCTTGATTATTATGCCTCTCCATGCACTCTTGAATTTAATTGTCATAACTTGAGAAATTTAATATTTAAATAAACATGCCTTCAAAATCAAAGGTGCCATTGGGGATAACCGTAGATCTAAGTAGGCATCCATCATATAATATGAAATGTCTTGAAGAGGTTTAAATTCATTAATAGCCGCCCAGGAGAAGAAGAAGCAACGTTTATAATATTGGTGCGTTGTGGTGTTCACACCAGCGGCGGCCCCGTCGCGAACCCTAAGTCATGCTAAGTGCTGGTGAGGCTTGATATTTATGCCTCTGCATGTACTCTTGAATTTAATTTCAAAACCTTTTTAAATTTAATATATAAATTAACATGACTTCAGAAGGAAACATGCTGTTGGGGACAGACGTAGATCTATGTGAGCATCCATCATATAATATGAGATGTCTCAATGAGGTTTAAATTCATTATTATTCGCCCAGAAACAAAAAACCTGGCTTAAATTATTCGGACGTTGTGGGATTCATATCAGCAGCGTCCCGTCGCGAACCCCGGGTCATGCTAAGTGCTGGTAGGGCTGGATAATTACGCGTCTCCATGCACTCTTGAATTTAATTTTAATAACTTGAAAAATTTAATATTTAAATTAACATGCTTTCAAAATGAAAGGTGCCGTTCAGGATCTTCCACCACATCAAGGAGAGAATCCAATTCTTTCATACCGTTAACAACGTCACGCAGACGATCCTGTTCTCCTAGAAGAAGCTCTGAACCCTCAACAACATCATCCGGTGAATCCAGTACCTCAACAATATGATTTGAACCCTCATCAACATCTCCCAAGGCATCTAATACCTCTAATACCTGCATGCGTGGACCCGATGATCCCAAACCCTTCTGCGCGCCCGCTCGATCGTCCACTAGGCAACCTACCCGCTCCATATACCCCAGTATTTCCTCCATGGAACCCATTTGCTCCAATTGCTCCAGTATACCCACCGTGGAATCCATTGTTTCATGCACCACCTGGGAATCCAGAACTTCTAGCCCCATACAACCAAGGGATAGCACCTCCTACAAGCTCTCTGGGGATACCGATGTCTTCTTAACTAACAGATAACCCTCAAATTTCTGCTTTTGCTATGCCTAACGCTTATGCTAACTCTACTACTTCAATCAAACCCTCTCGTATCAAACCTGATACTTTTGACGTTTCAACCCTTTGGACTCGGTATTTAAAACATTTCGAAATCGCCGCTAATCATAACGGGTGGTCCACGGAAGTCAAAGCCCCGTAATTAGCTTCTTGTCTTCGCGGAAAAGCACACGTTATTCTGGAGAAATTACCAACCGAAGATTTAAATAATTACAAACAACTAACTAACATTTTTAGCGAGAAATTTGATGAGAAACACCTCTTTCGCAGTTATTTTAGCTAATTACTTTCTCGTAAACGACAGAAAAGCGAAGATTTCGTAACTTTTACAGAAGAAATTGAACGATTGGTTCGCCTTGCTTATATCGATGCTCCTGAAGACGTTCGAGATCGCATGGCTTGTCGTCAATTCCTCAATGGAATTGAACATAAAGAACTTGAACGCGTGCTGCGACTGGATCGCATTGACACACTTCAAACAGCCGTGGAACGGGTAACCGAATTCAAGTGTATTGATGAATTGTTACAAAGCAAAGAACAATTATCGAAATCAACAACTCACCTTCCCTTTCAGAACAAAAGTTTCATCACCTCTAATAAAAATCGTACATATTCAAACGGGAAATCACACATTCAATGCCATAAATCCAAAATTTATGGACACTACGCTAACGAATGTACTTCTCAAATCGGACGTAATGGCAATTCCAAAAATTCCAATTCCAGTTCCTCACACAACCCTAATCATAATAGGAATTGGGAATCACAATCGCAATTTCAATAATGCTACGAATCGGTATAATCATTTCAATCGTTTCTCAAAGAGCAACAAATTCAATCCAGGCAATTTCTCCAACTCCAATCCTCGAAATTCGGGAAACTAGATGGAGTCAATTCGTTGGGGGACGAATTGACTCGATCAATTCCGACTTCTACTGATTTTTTTTCGGTAATTAATGACAAACCTAATCAAAACAAATTAAAATTGAACATGACAGTTGAGGGAAAAATAAATGGGCATGCTTGCTCTATGATTATCGATTCCGCATCCGATATTTGCCAACAACCTGGATGAATTAGAAAATGTGAATAAATCCGTCACAATTTACACTATTTCTAATCAAGCCTTCTAGAATGATTGCATTCTAGAATTGGACTTCCTCGTTAATTCAGGATTGTTAAATAATTTCCAATCCATCATCAACAAGAATTGCGACATTAACGATTCTTTTAAATCAGTTTCTGTGAATCAGGTGATCTCGATGGATACCCTCGAAATTTCTTCCGAAATTCCTGACTTTTTAATTCAACTCTTCGAGAAATCATGTGAATTATTGAATTTAAATGAACAAAACGAACTAACAAAATTCTTCGTGAAATTCCAAACATCTTTCGCGATGAATTCCCAGGACCTGGACCGGTATCGAGGCACTAAACACAAGATAATTCTAGACAATTCCCACCCAATAAAACGAAAACCACGAAGAGTACCTTTCCACTACCGTGATAAGGTTCATAATTTACTAGAAGAAATGAAAACACAAAAAATTATTGAACCTAGCCACAGCCCTTGGGCTTCACCGGTCGTAATAGGCAAGAGAAAAGACGACTCCATTCGCTTTTGTGTCGATTATCATCAGTTAAATAACATAACAAAAAAAGATCCTATGCCTCTCCCTCGCGACGATGAAATTTTCGACGCCAACTCAGGATCCAATTGGTTTTCTACAATTGATTTAAAAAGCGGATACTGGCAACTTGAACTAGACCCCAAAGGCAAAGTAAAAACTGCATTTGTCATTAACGACGAACTCTGGCAATTTAAAATCCTTCCCTTTGGCTTGTGTAATGCCCCAGCCACTTTCATTCGAGTCATGGGTGATGTCCTCAGAGGATTAATCGGTAAAATCTGTCGCGTCTCTTTGGATGACATCATTGTCTTCGGGAAAGATGTCCATGATCATTTGCATAATTTGAACTTCGTATTTTCAAGATTAGCTGCAGCAAATCTCAAAGCCAATACACAGAAATGTGTTTTCTTCAAACATGAAGTTTTGTACTTGGGACACTTGATTTCAAGAGAAGGAATCAAGTGTTCACTGGAGAAAATTTCAGCAATCCTTGACTGGCCTATACCATTGTCGAAAACAGACATTCGGAGTTTTCTCGGTACGTGTAATTATTACAGAAAATATGTGAGGGGTTTCGCAAGTATCGCTAAGCCTTTACACTTTCTGACCGAAGATAAAGTACCTTTTGAATGGTCCCCTGAAGCTCAAACCAGTTTTGATCAGCTGAAGTCCGTTTTGACTTCTTCCCCCATCTTATCAGTGCCGATAGCGGATGGTGACTTTATTCACAAACCTCGCAAATTCAAGATGGCGAGGTCATCGTGTACTTCAGTTGTTGCCTAAGCAGATCTGTAAAGAACTACTGTGTAGCGCATAGAGAACTCCTACCAGTTGTCACATCGGTCGAGAATTTCAGTCATTATCTTCTAGGACGTAAATTTTTAATTTGAACCGATTATGCAGCTCTAAAATGGCTTTTGTCTTTCAAAAATCCCGAGGGATTAGTCGCTCGATGGCTTGAATCACTCTTCAGTTTCGATTTTGACATTGTTCACAGGCCTGGCCATTTACACGGCAATGCCGACGGTTTATCTCGACGCCCTTGCTCGTGTAGGAAATGCATTAAATTCGATTCTCTAAACGAAGAAGTGAAGACACACGTTTATCGAACGGTCTGTGTTGCCGATGACAAGTTCGATTGGCATAAATTACAAACTGAGGACCTCACCCTACACACTCTTATTCAGTACAAAAACCAGAATCAGCGTCCTGAATGGCAAGAAGTCGCTCTCTTGGACCCTAACATCAAAATTTATTAATTATATTGGGACTCTCTGAAACTCATTAATCTCTCTCGACGTCGATTTGGCTCTCTATCGACGCTGGAAATCAGCTGATAAATCAGAAATCATGTATCAAATTATCGTTCCCAAGTCAACTAATCCAGAAATTCTTTCCGAAAGTCATAATTCACCGTCTAGTGGTCACTTCAAAATCCACAAAATGTTGAGTCGAATTCGCGATGAATTCTTCTGGTCAACATGTAAACAAGACGTCGAGAACTGGTGTAAGAAATGTCCGGTTTGTTTCAGTAGAGATGATCCCGTAAATCGCGTGAAAGGGGAATTACAAATCTACAACGTTGGGTTCTCCTTTGAAAGACTCGCCATTGACATTCTCGGTCTACTATCGAAATCTACAACCAATAATCGGCATATATTAGTCGTTACCGATTATTTCTCACGTTGGCCCGAGGCTATTGCCATTCCGGACCACCAAGCCGCTACAATTGTCGAAGCCCTAATGGTTCATGTAGTCTCTCATTTCGGAATACGACTTGAAATCCATTCAGATCAGGGTCGAAATTTCAAATCTGTTATTTTCAATGATTTGATGTTCCTCTTGGGTATTCATAAAACTCGAACGACTCCACTCCGACCTCAATCAAATGGCATGGTTGAGCATCAAAGAACAATCCTGAATTATCTCGCGAAGTTTGTTGATGATAATCACCGTGATTAGGACAGGTGGCTCCCACTATTTTTACTAGTCTATCGCTCATCCAAACATCAAACAACCGAATTTTCTCCAGCCATGGTGATGTTTGGTAGAGAACTTCGTCTCCCATTGGATTTAGTCTACGGAAATCCTCCAAATATGGATAGATCGTGCGGTATTGACATTCCAAATTACGTCGGACAACTTCAGGACAAACGAACTGACATTCATCGTCAAGTCAGAGACCGTTGGAACATGAAAAGTCAAAAAATGAAATCCAGGTTTGACCTGAAGTCTCACACGATCCATTTTCAGCCTGGAAAAAAAGTTTAGTTCTTTGTCCCCAAAAGAACCAAAGGGAAATGTCCAAAGCTGCAAAGGGACTGGGAGAAGACATATGTAATGAAATCAAAATTGAATGATGTTGTCTATCATATCCAAAAATTTCCCCACGAGAAATTAAAAGTTGTTCACGTGAATCGCCTTTGGCCATTCGAGACGGATGATTGAAAATGAGTGACTCCAAGCTTGCATCATAAATTGTTCAAATTGCGATATTTTCACCACTTTTATGGTTTGTTTGATTTTCATAATGGAATCTTCTATCAAATAAACAAACTATTAGTTGGTCTAGAGTGAATAGACCGCCAGGAGTGAACTGGCTTACCTGGAGTGAACAGGTTTTGTTATTGATAAATCCGGAGTGAACGGATTAGTCTGGAGTGAACAGACCGCCAGGAGTGAACTGGCTTATCTTGAGTGGAAAGGCTATGATGTTTAATCAATAGTTTGA
The DNA here is from genome assembly GCF_001412515.2 of Diachasma alloeum. Lineage (NCBI taxonomy): Eukaryota > Metazoa > Arthropoda > Insecta > Hymenoptera > Braconidae > Diachasma > Diachasma alloeum. Next base: position 8,233 of record NW_021680871.1, on the reverse strand, counting down.
TAGACAATTGATTGTTTTTCAATTTTTTTCTCTTGTAGATGCTTTCACTCGTATGTGGAATAATCGCCCGAGAAGTGGTAGCTTTTCTTCGCCTAAGAGTTGGCTTGTGTTTATAATTTGTTGTATGACGCAGGCAATGTGATATTTCTAATTTGAAAACTTTTCAATTCCTTTTTCAGATCAAGACTCCAGCTCAATGTGAAGTAACGAAATATAAGAATGAGACAAGAAATTTCCGATTTCTGGAAATTTTCCTCATGATAATCGTTCTGGGAAGCATGATTCCACTCACGAGGAGCGAGGGATACATTGTTGATAAATTCGTCCATAATCCAGGCCTACATTTTAAATCGATTGGTCGTTTGTTCTTGACCAACCACGTCTGGACCGTAGTAGCAAAAACAGATATGACTCCCAGGCTACAAAGAGCAGACCAACTAGAGAGCCACTATCTGCAGACACAGCTTTTGTTCTCTAAAGCTTGGAAATCAGAAGAGAATTTCCGAAAAATTCTGCAATAACGAATCAGTGAACATACAGAGGTTAGGAAAACAATTTATGGAATTCTAGGAACTGGACGACCCGAAAGAGATCGTCGAGGCTTAGTTAACGGATTAGGCTCCGTGGCCAAATCGTTATGGACGTCTCGGATGCAAACGAAATTCAGGAAGGCCTCAACCGTATCGAAGGACAACAAGGAAATACCTATGACATAACAAAGAATCAAATCGAGGTGATCAATTCGACACTCTTCCAACTGCAGCACGCAGAAGAGACTGTACAACGGAATGAAGAAATTATTCTGTATGAAACGCAACAGTTGTCAGACCGCATGTATAGATTCAATAGAACTCTTGCTCGTGACGACATGGCTGAACATTTTATGGCGATTTCGGCAATTCTCGACGGAGTCATGAGGGACGCTAAGAGAATATTGCGCCTTCTAACAGATGAAATAGGAGGATCATCTAGTGGTGATCCTAAAGAAAGCTAAGTGGCCAATGGAATTCAGCTTTCCCACTGAAATACGGATAGGCAGCATGCATCAACTGGAAAAAATTTCCACCGTCAGCATACACCCGTTTGACACAAAATACACGCAAATATCGATCCATAAAATTCCAACTAATTTTCATCACCCGTCGTTATTTTTTTGGACGCCTGACGTCAGTCCAGAATTTTCTAGTCCGATGATGAGATCGTCGTCTGAGTCCCAAATTTTCTGACTCCATACCCTGGCGCCGCCAGTCGGTCTTCCAGGTGAACCCAGACGTGTGCAGGGCCGTTTAAAATAATATTCTTGCTCAATATCTCGTACTCGACAGCATTCGAGAACCGAAGGAGGGTTATCGAAGTATGCCACGAAAATCTGGACTCCGTCCCGCGATGATCCGAACTCCATCACACGATGTGAGCGATCCGGTCAGCGGTCAGACAACGATTCGATACAAAACAAAAATGCATTAATTAAGGTCCAAAATGTGGTCCAAATGTGATAAAACAAGCTGGGGGCCAAGCCTATTTGACTGAAGAGATAGGATTATTTCGTTATCCGTTGTTAGTCTTTTTGTCTTCCATTTCTACCAATTTTATTGGTAGTAAGCTTCCGAATGGATTCGTTTCAATTCTATTTTATAAAAATAATAAGAAGATAAAAATTCTGTTTTATCGTGAATAAAAAATTTCAGTTTCTGTAAGACGCAAATTCTCCGATTTTCTCAATTTTTAAGTAAAACAAGAGGAAACTTCGTGCCAAACTTCAGATTAATATGTCAATTTTTTCCAAAGTTGGAGTGCAAAAACGGATTTTTAGCGAAAAATCGGAAAATTTGAATTTCTCGAGAACGTTGCATGGATCACTTGTATAAATTATGCATATTCCAATTGGTTGGAATAGGCGACATTGAGATGAGTATTTTGAAAAACAAAATTGAGTTGAGTAGTTTTTGAGATATTCAAGAAAATAGATTTGGATACAAAGTCGAATATCTCGCAGACTATTTATCTGATTTAGCCCATCTTCAATATCAAACATTTTAGTGCCAAGAGGAAACTTTGTACCAAATTTCAAGTTAATATATTCTTTTTTGGGAAAACTGGAGTGCTAACAAAAGTTTTCCGCGAAAAACCGAAAAATAGGAAATTCCTCGAAAACATTGTATGAACGGGTATAGATATTTTGACAGATTACGATAGAAAACATCAAGACGAGTATGTTGAAAAAAAAATTGAAATCGGTTGGATAATTTTCGGGATATTTGAAAAAAAAAGATTTAAAAACAAATGATGATTTCTGAAAAATGGCTGAATCGATTCAGCTGAACTTTAGCACAGACTTAGTCCTCATTAATACCTATCATCTCACAAAATTTGATATTTTTTGGAATTATTTTAGTCCTTAATTCGTTCAATTTTCGAAAAGTTTACCATTAAGTGGCCCAAGTTGACCACGCGCACATGCATACATGGTCCTCAAACTTCGTATTTTTATGTTTCAGACCATTCTACATCATTTCCAAGCAAAATTAGAGAATCGAAAAATCGAACGATTTCAATGCGTCCATTCGGAAGCAAAAAAGACTATCGCTTCGCCAATGAAGTGACTTCCCATCTGGAAAATTCCGGCAAGCACTGAACGGTCAAAATTTCAAAAATACCACGTTACAATATGAATGAGATGGGTCATTAACAGAACATGGCGGATTTCATGGGGATAATCGATTATTTTTTATTCGATTTCAATTAATCGNCGAACGATTTCAATGCGTCCATTCGGAAGCAAAAAAGACTATCGCTTCGCCAATGAAGTGACTTCCCATCTGGAAAATTCCGGCAAGCACTGAACGGTCAAAATTTCAAAAATACCACGTTACAATATGAATGAGATGGGTCATTAACAGAACATGGCGGATTTCATGGGGATAATCGATTATTTTTTATTCGATTTCAATTAATCGAATATCACCGGGCATCACATCAGCTGATTGATACATTGTTACGGAGAAAGATGGCAGTGTGACAGATGGCACATCAATATTTTAAGAAAATGCGGGCGAATTTAAGAGCGGATTTTTAGCCCCAAATAAGAAGCAAACACTGTGCATGCATAAAATACATCAGAACATGTTTCCTACACATGTATTTATTTATAATGAATTGAATCGGAAGTTATTTGTTAGTGATCAGTGCTACGAACTGATAATGTAATGGAAATGATGACTCTTAAAAGAGACATCTAAAGGCGGCTGAGAGAGCCGGGACTAGATGAGAAGAGTCACAAACTAATGAAAGGCGGAAGACAGAGCGGTTTCGCGTGGAACCGCGACGCCTGGAAGTCTGAAGGACGTTCGTTGACTTTCGCTATTTTAGTATTCGCCCAACTTTTGTTAGGGGAAATGGCCCGACGTACAGGCGGTCCAACTGGGTGATTCTAAACGCTATGTCGGGGTAGACTAGGGACCAACGGCCAGGTAAGAGGACTCGTGCCCCCGGGATCCCGTCGGGTCGATAGGTGGGGACAGGGTAACGCAATGATCTATCATCGCCGAAATATCTAGACTAGGGGGAGAATGCCCTAGTAGGATTCCAAGTTAGTCGATCGCGGACGCCTAAGCGAAGAGGTCGAAAGGATCTCTCTGGAGTATATTGTGGTGTTGACTTGAAATATGGCCAGAGAAAGAGGGCGTAGCCCAGCGTGGCCAAGTGCATAACTGATGGTAGCAAACATAAAGAAATGCTTCTGCATTCCCCGCAATTTGGAAAAAGGAGTTATTTCTGTCTTCGAAGTGACGACTTCGTAGTGACCGGCATTATTTGGACCCGGCTGGAATGAAGTAAAAGCATATGGGCCTGTGCGGCTGGAGTTGAGTAGTCCTCCTGTCGACCATGCGCCGACACTTTTAGTAATTGGGAATAGTGGCTCGCGATGACCAAAGCGCTAATTGGTGGTTGAGAGTGTGGGTGGTCGTAAGGTGGGTAACGTAGTTCCGCGTTGGTGGGATCAGCCTCTCGACGTCTCAGGCTCTGAGGAGTTCCGGCTGATTCGCAAATAATTTTGAAACTCTCCCGAGTAGAAATACTCGGGTGGAGAGAGTATGCTGGAGGAGTCGAGAGATGCTCCAGAACTGATGTGAATTAAATTCACTGGATTAATTATGCTGCAAGGCATAATGCACGGCTTGAAAAGGGTCGTGAAGATGTGATGGAAGTACTCCTGGTGAACCTCTCCCAAACTACCGTGTTACGCTAATGTTAGCTGGGCAATTCCATTGTCCAGCCACAAAAGTGCTTTGAGTAGACGAGATTGCCTCAAAGGTCGGTTTTTGTCGAACATTCCGAAAAGGTTTGGCTGGTGCCCAACCGAACAGCGATAGAGAAGGCTAAAAAGTAGTTCCGATTTTTCCAGGCTGAACAAACAGGGAAAATATCGTTAGAATATGCTAGGGAAAGTTTGAAAATCAAGCATTGATAATCAGCGTTGGTTGAATGTCATCCTGCAAATAACTGCTTTTTTCAACATTCTTAGGAATGAATAATGATAATTATTCGAAATTTCAGAAATATTTTTTTAGGCATAAAATCGAATTATATTTCGCCGTCTCGTCCTCTAGATCAAGTGTAGTCATGTTTTCCTACTGGTCCTATCACAGTTATTTTAAAGAATAAAATAAATGCCTGTCACTATACACCGATAGTCCTTTATCTCATAAGTCATTATGTTTTTCAGTGCGGTCCGATTCACATCTGTCCCGTCACATTGAATCAAATTTATTCATTTTTCTTGAATTATTATCCCAAGTTTAATTCCTTTCAATTGATTCTTCGTCCATTACATGATGGGGCGAAGTCGCAAGAGGAAAAGATCGCTGTTAAGAAGCGAATTGTTGGCAAAGGTCAAGGATTTCGAGTGGGAGATCAAAAGCCATCATTCAAGGAATGAAAGGGCTGATAAAAATCTATCAAAGAGACGACGCTCGTCTCGATCGTATGCGTCTCGTAAGTCGAGAACCGCAAGGCATAAGTCGCCGCCAGAGGCAAAGTCCGATAAATCAAGGAAGAGATCTGCCTCGAATCAACCTAGCTCCAGCTCTTCTGGAAGCTCCAGTGACTTCTCATCGTCAGGTGAGAGTTCAGAGTCAGGTGCGTCCCGCTCGTCAGATGAATCTGGATCTTCCCGTGACTTTCCCAAATGCAAGAGGTCTCGAACGAAGGACGGAGAGGTTGTTACCGATTCTGCTGCAATTGAATTATTGGGAGAAGTGCCCACAAAAGAAGGGCCCTATAATCCTGATCTACACACAGCATTCGCTGAACGACGGACGTAAGTTTTAGCTGAAGGATTAAGTAAGGATGTCAGACAAGAGCTTATTTAAAAATATCCGCCTGCAGAAAATTGTAAGACGATGAAAGCACCAGTGCTCAACCCCGCACTTAAACCATCTCTCAGTGCTGCCGTGTTGAGGAAAGATTATAACCGTTGCGTCTGTCAAAACCAGCTGGGTGCCGCTCTGTCGGCCGTTGACTCTGCCCTCAGTATATCATTAGTCGCTGCCGAAGAAGACAAGGACGCTGAAAATAATGAACAGTTCAAGGAGTTGATCACCAAGCTCTCCGATGCCGGAAAAATTCTCTCAGATCTCCATTACTATATGTCTCTATGCAGACGTACGTCCATCACCAACACGCTGAACCCCATTGTACGAAAAGCCGCTGAGGATACGAAACTAGACAATGAACTTTTCGGTGAAGATTTTGCTGGCCAATTGAAATCAGCTCAGACAATTGAACAATCATCCAGGAAAATAATGAAGGTTGCAAACCCATGCCCCAGTACGAGCGGTTACAAGCCACAATTTGAGAGTCGTCAGGCAGAGAAGGAAAATTTATCCGCTCATTTAAACTCCAGAACCCCCTCCAGAAAGACATCCAACCAGAGATTCAACACCTCAAGGAGTGCATACAAACGGGGAGAGGGATGATCGAACAACCGAGCGTTCCAGTCGAGGAGGAAGTAGAGGTAAGCTGTTTGGCAGGACGTTTGAGTCACTTTTCTGACGTTTAGGAAAACATCACTGAGGATAAAGGCATTTTGTCTAGCGTCAAGGGGTATAAAATTCCTTTTGATAGGCAACCAACTCAAAAAAGAGTGAGCAATTCCATCCTGAGTAGAAATAAACAAAAAGTTATGCCAAATTTAATTAATGAACTGATGCAGAAAGGAGCTATCTCTGCTTGTGCTCCTTGTAAAGGTGAATTTATCTCACCCTTTTTCCTGAGAGACGAGAAAAATGGTGAAAAACGGTTCATTCTAAATTTAAAGAAATTGAATAAGTTCATTACAACTCCTCATTTTAAGATGGAAGACTTGAGGACTGCTTTGAAATTATTGAGACCAGGATGTTTTATGGCAACAGTACACCTAAAAGATTCATATTTTCCCATTCCAATTGCTAAAACATACAGAAAATATCTAAGGTTCAGCGTCAATGATCAACTTTATGAGTTTAATTGTCTACCATTTGGTTTATGTTCAGCTCCGTATGTCTTCACGAAGTTATTGAAGCCAGTGGCCAGCTTCTTGCGAAGTCGAGGGTTTGTTTCTGTCATTTATCTTGACGACATTCTCATGATAGGACAAACATCTGATTAGTGCTTCCAGAATGTAGTCCAAACACAAGAGTTGCTAGAAAAATTAGGTTTGGTCTTAAATAAAGAAAAATGTCAATTGAAACCTTCAACAGAAGCAACTTTCTTGGGTTACTTGATTGATAGTGAGAAATGGGCAATTAAATTACCAGATTAGAAGGGTCAAAAAATAATTGAGTACGTATGTAAGTTTCACAAGAAAAAGTCTTGGAAGATCAGGGACTTTACCAAATAAGTTGGAATCTTCGAGTCTCCTTGCACTGCAGTGGAGTACGGGAGGTTACACGTTAAGTTACTAGAGAGCGAAAAATGGTTGGCTCTTAAAAAGGCAGATGGTGATTATTCTCGCAGAATGAAACTATCACACAAGATCCTACCAGAGTTGGAATGGTGGGTTAAACAGGGTCCCGTGATAGACTGTGCTGTTAAAAATTCGGTTTTCGAGTTGGAAATATTTTCTGATGCCTCAACGTCAGGTTGGGGGGCTTTTTGCAATGGACAAGGTACTAATGGCTGGTGGCGATTGGAGGAAAAAGATCTTCATATTTATATTCTGGAGATTCGAGCAGCTCTTCTCGGTTTGAAACATTTTGCTGATAATCTCCATGACTGCCAATTACTGCTACGAATCGATAATACAACTGCAATCTCATGTATCAATAAATATGGCAGTGTTCAATTCATGAAGCTACATGAGGAAACGGAAAAGATATGGCAATGGTGCGAAGATAGGGATATCTGGGTCTTCGCATCATATATAAGCTCCGCTGCTAATAAGGAAGCGGATTATGAATCTCGTAAATTACCCCCTGACACAGAGTGGGAGTTAGCAGATTGGGCTTTTCACAGGATTTGTTGCGTTTTTCGCAATAGAGACATCGACCTATTTGCCTCTGCTAACAATTTCAAGTGTGAAAAATACATTTCGTGGGGTAGAGATCCTCACTCAATGGCAATCGATGCTTTTACTGTAAACTGGGTCGATCTGCAGTTCTATGCTTTCCCTCCCTTTTCAGTGATACCTAGAGTGTTACAAAAAATTATGGAGGATAAAGCGACAGACATAGTTCTCGTACTATGTTGGCCTTCTCAGTGCTGGTTCCCACAATTCATGGAAATATGCACGTCAGAACCAATTTTCTTTGAACCACACACTGATTTACTTTCGATTTACTTGCGAGTCTTACCCTGGTAGTGGGGAAATTATCAGGAAAGCATATCTGAGGAAAGAATTCCCAGAATCAGCACTACCAATGGTCAAAGCATCAATCTCCATTGGCACTCTTAACCAGTACAACACAGCGTGGAAGTATTGGTCGGTATTTTGTCAGGATAAGAATCACTCAATATTCGATACGACAGTAACAGAGGTTCTGGAATTTTTATCGCAAAGAATGGAAAGTGTTAATTCATATGCATCTCTGAACACCTATCTTTCGGCACTGTCTTTCATCTTGGATCTGGACCTGGGAGAAAATTCAGCAGTTAAGCGGTTCTTTCGGCGACTCAGCTCTATGAGACCTCAGAAGCCGAAGTATGATTTGTGACGAAATTCCAGGCGAATTCGTCACTTGCGGAACTCCAGGGT
>NW_021680870.1:45729-47831 GCF_001412515.2 Diachasma alloeum | reverse complement strand
CCTCGATGATGTTTCTCCGATGCCGATGATGACCAGTGATGATGACTTTAGTTCCAATCGCAATTGATTTGACCAAGAGTTCTGAAATCAGTGATACTTCAGAACCCTGGTCAATGAGGATCGTTGCTGGCTTTGAGAATCCTTGATGATTGAGGGCGTTGACCCTACCTGTTGCCAAGACTACCAGTTGTGATGTTCCCTGAGGAATTCGTTGAGCTTCCAGAACGTTGATGGTGTCCACCTGCTTTAATGGTTGTGGATCTCATTGTTGTTGATGAGTGACCTGGTATTTCTCTGATTGTTGATGAGGCCCTTGATGAGTGTTCTGATGATTCTCTGATTGTCGAAGATCTCCAACACGCCGTTGTTTTGAATGGCGTTGTTGTCCAACGTGGTATTTCTCTGATTGTTGATGAGGCCCTTGATGAGTGTTCTGATGATTCTCTGATTGTCGAAGATCTCCAACACGCCGTTGTTTTGAATGGCGTTGTTGTCCAACGTGGTATTTCTCTGATTGATGATGACCTCCGAGGTGGTATCCCTTTGATTGATGATGATCTCCAGTCTGATTGTGAGGGGTTGATGACCTCTTCATCTCGATGAGTGACCTGACCGAAGATTTGATTTGCGATGCTGTGTCTTGGCAAGATGATGGACCTGATGATTGTAGACAGGCATCTTCTCGTTGATTTCCTCTGGTGATTGCGATGACGTAGGACTCAACCCGATTCAGCGGAGTCGTAAATTCCTGGTAAATTAGATCAAGCTTCCTGGATGAATTACTGTTGGATAAGCTCGCTAGAGCTCTGTGGATCTAAACCATGTACCACGTGATGATAAGTGACTTGAAGTTGAAGAGCTGATAATGGGTCTGTCGTAATAAGTGTTGATCATGCCGCCCGCCATGCCGACAGCTCCGATTCGTTTTTGATGACTCGAGAAACCTGCTATGACGATGACTGATGATTTTGCCGGTGTTGGAGTCCCCTGAAGATTCGACCGTTGAGATCTCTGGAGAGTTGAGAGAGTCGTAAATTCTCTCAATCGCCGTTAACCTTGTAGATGTCGTTGAAGATGAGTTACCTCGGGCGGTATCATTTGCCGAAATTAATAGAAGATAAATGATAATTTACCTCTCCATCCAAATGTTTCCTGCATTCCCGGGCTCGGAGTAGATGATCCATTGCGTTGATGTTCTCTCGATGATGAATTTTCCAAAGTTGAATTTTGATAATTCTCCGAAATTTTGTCGACCCTGCCAACATCCTTGACGTCTCTGCCAAGCTTGTTCATTCGTTGAGTTGCCCTGCGTTGATAAACTTGATGACTTTCTGAAGACGTAATGATGTGGTTTGAACGAGTGGATTTCCAAATTTTGATGAATGCGTTGAGACTCCATGAGAGAGATGATGATACCCGCACGTTGGACGCCGATATACGTAATACGAGTGTAGCAAGAGTGGGGATGCCTCCTCGACTCACGCTGATGAGGTTCACTGCCGAAAGTCGGACGGATTGAGAATGAAGGAATCCGATGAGTATCAAAATCCGCCGAGTGCCAACGATGATTTTCAATTCGCGCAGCGTACGATGTGAACAAACTTCGATGAGGCCACAGCATTAATCCTCTGAGAAATTTATTCCGGATGAATAGCACTGAATTTTTTCTGGTGATTGTCCACGTTGATTGTCTTGTGAACCCCAAATTGCGACGTGGCACACAGAGCGTCTATTTCACAAACGCGTTGATTTTCCACACGTGATACTGCACTTCACCACACTGTCTCTTGTCCCTGTCCTTGATGATTATCCACTTTCAACACCGCACTTTTACACTCCACTATCCGGNGCGTCTATTTCACAAACGCGTTGATTTTCCACACGTGATACTGCACTTCACCACACTGTCTCTTGTCCCTGTCCTTGATGATTATTCACTTTCAACACCGCACTTTTACACTTCACTATCCGGCTCGAAGGACCAATGTTAGAAATCAATCACGATTTGATGAGCCGGGTGGTTGGGAGGTAAAGTGAGGTTCGGGTTAACGGGTTGATGATTAGCCGGAGGTAATTTGATGAGTTTTCTTTAATAAACAAAT